>NC_050516.1:31227052-31347621 GCF_002922805.2 Oryzias melastigma
ATTTTCTTGTGAAAATCCTGATGCGGCCCGGCCTCACATAGATTCTGTCTCCAGCGGCCCCCGGCTGATTTGAGCTTGAGACCCCTGCCTTATAGTTTAGCAACACGCTAAGGTTTTTGGCTAATTTGTTATGTCCTGAGTTTTTCTGAAGGCTAATTTAGAGTTTAGCTAATATTTTAGCAACATGCTAACTATTTTTGGCTAATTTATTATTTGCTGAGTTTTTTTAGGCTAATTTAAAGTTTAACTTTTGTTTTAGGCTAACGTTTTTGACTAATTGAATATTACAATTAAACTAATAATAATAACTAGTTTAGTTTTCTGAGGAATTCTATACTATTTTGAATTTAGCTAGTATTTTAGCAACATGCTAACGTTTTTTGCTAATTTTTTACTGAGATTTTTTAGGCTAATTTCAAGTTTAGCTTTAATTTTAGCAACATGCTAGCGTTTTTGGCTAATTTATTATCTACGGATGTTTTTTTAGGTTTATTTAGAGTTTAGCTTTAATTTTAGCAACATGCTAAGGTCTTTGACTAATTTAGTTTACTGAGGAATTTTAGGCTATTTTTAAGTTTAGCTAGTATTTAAGCAACAAGTTAGCTTATCGGGCTAATTTGGCATCTACTAAGATTTTTTGAGCTAATTTGGAGTTCAGCTCATATTTAAGCGACACACTAAATATTTTTACAAAATTTTTTGTAAAAATGTATTAAGGATTTTTTAAGCAATTTTTATAAAAACAATTGAGGTCAACTTCAGCACTAATTGTTCTTTAACTGTTCAGTCTTTTTTGCAAATTTAATATTTTGCAAATAGCTTTTGCATTTTCAGCAAATCCTTTCAGCAATTAGAGTAAATTGTGTCACCATTAGGAAAAAACTTCAGCAACTATTTTCAGCCCAAAGCATTCACACTTGCATTATCGCAGGTAATGCAACCTTTCTAGTTATTCTTAATTTATTCTTCTGTACATTTTTAATTTGTAAAAACTCAATCACACTTTTAGCTAATTAAGAAATGTAACCCTTCAACTCTCCTTGGCTTGTTTACATTAAAAGTGGGGTCATCTGGACCCCACAAGACAGTGCGCTGAACTTTTTTTTATCATTGATTTTTGAGACATAAAATCCTGTCGACATTTGTCATGGAAGGAATCACACATCAATATGTGGCTGGAGTCATCTGGACCCCAAGGATAGCAGAAGGATTTGGTATCAAAACTTTCAGCTGGTTAACGACATTACATTACTGTTTATGCTTTTGATATTTGTGCACTTCATGGTTTTTAAGATTTTATGTAACTTAAGCAATTTTTCAGCCCCATTAAATGAAAGGACATTTTTTAATGTATATATTTTACACAATTAAACACATTCAGTATCTTCTTTGGTTTCTCTGCGTCCGGTACTGGGTTAAGGCTACGGTTAGGATACCGGTGCGGTCCACGTCCCGGTACCGATTTAGTCAAGTCCACATTTGTAAAAAGTCTGTGGGAATATGGGATTATTAGGAAAGAAAAGCACATTTGTTTGAAGGTTCCATTGTGATACTAATATTCAAGCATAATTTAGAGGTTAAAGTGGACAGGCTTGTATCTCTGTGGGGCCCGTTGACACCCTGAGGCCAGAATGTTCCTTTGAAAGCAGTGGGGATCGGTTCCGGTTCCCCTCGGACTCTGAAAAGGATGAAAAAGTGCTTTTCAGTCAGAATCCTTCAGGTTTGGCAGACCGCTCTGGAGAGGGATGAGTTCAGCTTTTTTCACACAAAACATCCCATTCTATTTTGAATAATCAGTGAAGCTTTTTAAAGCCAAATTTTCAAAATAAAAAATGACTAAATTTTATTCTCATTAAAGCACAAACAAGGGCTGTGTTTTGTTACTATCTACTGGTATCAAAATAATTAGTTGTGTAATATAAAAAGAGCCTTGTTACTGAAAAAAAAAAAAAAAACAGTTGAGTTTTTCCCTTGTGTTGGCCTCTGCAAACAAAGTGCTGAATTGCACCAGCTTTGCTCTGAAGGGGAAAAGGAGTAAAAAAAAAAAAAAAAACTTTAGCCTGCACAGTGGTCCCGTTTTTAGCTGAAAGGGCGTGCACACAGAACGCTTTCCCAGGCAGAGCACAAGCAAAAAGAGCCAGAGTGGAGCTGTTAAATTCTACGACTGCCTTCTGTTTCCTGCTGAAACCTGGTTTACCCCGTTTTTCAGGAATAGGTGAGATATTCCAGATTTCCTCTTTTTGAACAAAAAGAGGTTTATTGTTTTAGCTGCTGGAGCTCTGACAGATGGTGACTCTGAAGCTGTAGTGCTACAAAAATGTATTTTTCACTTTCTTTTGAGACATTTTTCAAGGTTTTGGTTGGAAAACTGCTCTCTGAAAAAATAATTAACATTATGTAAAGGTTAAGTTTGTTATCAAGGTTTTGACAATCTTAAAGAAATTATTGAGTTTGGACACAGATTTTTTTTTAACAGAATTGTTAGTACTCATCTGACAATGAAAGAAAAATCCACAATAATCACTGAAATAACTTTAATCTGGCAAAAAATACTTAGAAGAAGATCTGGACAGAAATGATTGCGTTCCTAAACTCGGTTGAACATGAGGACAGCATAAACTAAGATATTTTCTTTAACTGTCCTTAGTGTTGCTGTGAATAATGTTGCATATGTTCTTATGGAGTTCAGGATACCAGAGAACAGGTGGTCATAATGCCGTCTCCTGCAAAAATGAAAATAATACATGTTACTTTAGCAAAAAAAGAAGGAGCAGACTAAGTTGTTCCTTAATTCAATGGTTTTCTTGAGTCTTTTACCATAAACGATATCTATATATCTATATATATATATATATATATATATATATATAATCTTTTTTAACACTACAAAAACAAATTAATTATGAAATAGGAGTTATTTTGGAAAACTCTTTTATACCCGGTAGTGAAACGCTTCCATCTCTGAGGCTCCGCCTTTCGGTCCTTAAGGGTGCCGCCCATTTTATGACGTCAACCTAGAGCTGGCCCCGCCAGCCATCATCCATGGAAAAGAAAACAATAAAATGTAAAAACTAAAAATAGCGATGCGCATACTGTGTTGGCCAGGTGTTTATCCCCAAAATTTGGCACAGACAGAATGGTGAAGGCTAATCGGTTAATTTTGTGGTAGATTTTGGTAAAAAAAAATGCAGCCAACACCAGATGAAGATTTCAGGATTTATTGAAATGATGATTGCTGTGATTAGCACTGGTTGTGAACGTTTCTTTTCTCTTTGAAGCATCATCGATCTCCATATTCAAAATCCTTTCCCTCTAATCTGGATAACTTTCCTGCTCAATAATCCATGTTCAAACCAGTTCTTGTGATTCGTTGCTTACATTTTCCCCAAGGAAATAGTCTGTTCCCTTTCTCCTGCCGTCTTCCCAATATCAACCATCTACTTGCGCCATTCTTAGATAGTTTCAGGATCCATCCCAACATGTCGTGTAGATTCCTCACCAGAATGTCTTTGGTGTATGCCACTGCACGAAGTTTGAACTCTAAGTCAAATGAGTATTTCTTGGCCATCGCTAAATTGCTAGACAGCTGGCGTCTGCATGTGCACAAGCCGGGGGTGGGAGGGTTGGGGGCTCCCGAAGCTAGCGGTGATCACTGCTAGCTTCGTGTAGAAAGTGTTTGTGTTAGCCAGGGGGCGGAGCAGACTCTTCCTGAAAGGGGCGGCTCTCAACTTGTGATGTCAGCATGTGAGGACCTGCTCGTTTTTGTGGGTATGGGAGGGGCTGCTGTTGAGAGATCAGGTTTTTAGAGGATTACTCAGAAATGCATGAATGGATCAAAATATCACTTTGGGGTTCTTTATAGTGTTACATCCCTTATGGGTAAACCTGGCTCAGGTCTAGGGGTCTAGGTCTGTGCTGGTTCAAACTAAAAGGCAAAACAAAGGGAATTGGAACCTTGGCCAAACATAAAACAAGTCAGAGGGATTGCTGACCCGACCATGTCGACCATCTGAGTCAGCAGCTCCTGCTAATGGCTGCCTAACCAAAACCACCTGAAGAAAACAAACAAGACTACCAAGGTTCCAATCCTAAACTAAAATAACAAAACCAACAGTCTAAGACTGTTGAAGATAATGAGGGTAAAAGAATGAAACAAACCAGCATCACTAAAATCAAACCCCCAACTGCTACTCAGCCTCCTCCTCTGCTCCCCGCCTGCCTTGGTGAGGCCTCCTCTGCCTTAAATACCTGGCAGGTGCTAATTAAGATCATTTGCCCCACCTCCCAGATGAGCAGAATGGCAGGGAATGTTGAAAAGGTGCAACACAGCAGCAGCAGGACATAACAATAAGAATGAACATTATAACACACCTCAGAAAGTGGAATTTTCATGGAACGGCCCCTGTAAAGACAGACGCTGATGTATAACATGTTTTAGTGGCAATTTTTTAGATATGGAGGATATATTTATATATAAGTATAAATATGAAAGTTAACCTCTAAACAACCTTTCTAAGTATTTATTTATTCAAATAAAAGCAGATGAAAATATCCAATATGAAAAAGTTGTAATTGTGATGTTGAAAATACTCTGGTTCCACCAACAACTCACAGGCGAAGTTCTGATGAACTCCTGCTGCTCTGCAGACACAATCTCCTAGAAAATAAAGGATGAATGAATGAAATGGTTTATTTCAAGCAATCAGGTAATAATAAGTAAAATAACATCTTACATAATCAAAAGTTGATCGCTTGAAAGGGAGTGGGAGGAAGCGAACTTATATAATTCCACCCAGGTTCGACCATACCGTTATCTTTACATGAATTATCAACATCCAGTTCAGGACTTATTATCAAATATTTAAACCCTTCAATCATAGATTCAGGTTATTAAGGATCCTTAAGATCAGTGATGTAATTACATTTCCAACATCCACCGACAAGTTTTTAAAATTAATCTGTACCAAAAATCTAAATATAGTCAGACGATTATTATCAGGAAAAAAATCATCCACATCAATCAATACCAAAAATCCAAAGAATACCCAGATGGTTAATAATCAATAATAATAAAAGGATGAAAAAATTAAATAAAAAGACCACTGGAAATGCTTTGAAAATGGATAAGATGATTGGAGTGGGACTTTTCGAGATATTATTAGTTTACGCCACCAGGTGGAGATGTTTGTTCTTCCCAAACCCCCTTAAACACCCCGAGGAGAAACTTTAGGGTGAAAACTTCCCAAAAATCACCAACTATCATCAGAATTCCTCAGTAGTTTTTAGTTTTTTTAATTCATTTTTGTCAATTTAAATCCTTAAAGGTTTTACTTTTTATAATATACACATTCTGAAGCATATATGAAATAAAAATCAACCTAAATTCTGTAATCTTGTGTTTAAAAGGCGTTAAAGACAGATTGTGTGTGTCTAAAAATCAAGACTTTATGAAAATGATTAAAAGAAAGGTGTCTATTGTTGGTGTTTTGTTTTTAGGTGATAACTGCACTTTTAAAAGTGTAAACAGTGAAAGTAGTGCTGCTCCACAGCAGCAGCAGCAGCCGTGTGAAAGAGTTGCTTAAGCTGTCATGTGTTGCTCTGCCTTCCTGGGCATTGGCTGTCACTATTTATAAGACTTCATGTCAGGCAGCTCTGGCTGTGTGTGTCCAGGCTGTCCCCCTCAGAAGATTCCAGCAGAGGAGGTTCACCAGTGAGCCGGGGGCTGAGCTTATCTCCACCCCTCCATTTCTTTTGTTTTTCTTTCTTTCTTTTTGCTTCTCCGTCTGTTTGGATGATAGTTCCGATTATCTGGAGTGTCTTTCGGAGAACCTGAAGAACTTTTTGCCCTTTGCCCTCCTTGGCTGGGTGCAGTGGGAGCAGGCTGTCATGCTAGCAGCACACGTTAGCAATGCCCCTTTTATGGCTGCATCTCACCGCATCAACTACAGGAAGCTCTTTCCCTGGTTGCCAGGACAACCGCGGAGGATGGCCCTCAGCGAGGCCCTGCAAAGAGCGTTGTCGTGCAGTTTGCCTTCTGACCAGCTGCTGGGTGGGAGTGGGAGGAGCCAACTCTGCAGAGGAGCTTCCCCCAGCTCAGCGCGGGTCCCGCCGCCCCACTGCCCCATTCCGAGACATAGCCGGAGCATTGCTTCCCGAGCTGCTCTCTCCCTCCGCTGGTCCCTCCACAGCTCCAGCACACTTTGGTCCGGGGCAAACAGGAGCACCGATGTTAAGATGTCATCCTCATCCTCCTCTTCCTCTGCTGGTGATGCTCAAGGAAAACCTAAACCTGCATCAGCGCTCTACAAGAGAGCAAGCCTGCAGAGCAGCACCAGCCCCGGTGAGTGAAGATGACAGGGAGTCCCGAGGAAGGAGCGGGAACATGCAGACGTTAGGCAGCTCCAGAGTCCGAAAACAGACCAGTTCTAAATGAGGACTGGGTTTAGACGGGAGAATGTTAGTTTGTTGGGACAGCTTCACTAATCACTTTAGTGTGAATGCTTAGTCAGCATTCACACTAAAGTGATTCTCCTGATCCTTTCTGTACATTTCTTGGCACGAAGAACTCAATCACACTTTCTGCGATTTCAGCAATCTTGATATCAAAACGTTCAGCTCGTTCAGGACATTACTGTTTATGTTGTTGGTATTTATAAACTTTATACTTTTTTAAATATTGAACAAAATATTCTCCATATGAAATGAATGAGAACGTCTTCAAATTTCAACATTTTAAGTAAATTAGCAACAAGCCTTTAAATATATATTCACGGGATATGTTTTTATCTTGTATAGTTATTAAAAAAATGGAGTTTAGCTTACATTTTAGAGACATGCTAATGTTTTTAGCTAATTTGCTATTTACTGGGGTTCTGTAAGCTAGTTTAGAGTTCAGCTTTTATTTTAGCAACAGGCTAACGTTTTTGGCTAATTTAGTTTACTGAGAAATTTTAGGCTATTTTGGAGTTTAGCTAATATTTCAGCAACGAGCAAGTTTTTGGCTAATTTTGGATCTACTGAGGTTTTTTTATGCTAATTTGGAGTTTAGCTAATATTTTAGCAACATGCTAACGTTTTTGGCTAATTTGTTATCCATTGAGGTTTTTAAAGGCTAATTTAGAGTTTAGCTTCAGTTTTGACAACAGGCTAACATTTTTGACTAATTTAGTTTACCGATTTAATTTTGGCCTAATTTACAGTTTGGCTAATATTTAAGCTAGCTTTTTGGCTAATTTGAAATCTACTGAGGGTTTTTGTGCTAATTTGGAGTTTAGCTGATATTTTAGCAACAGGCTAACATTTTTGGCTAATTTGTTATCCATTGAGGTTTTTATAGGCTAATTTAGAGTTTAGCTTCAGTTTAGCAACAGGCTAATTTATTTTACTGATGAATGTCGGGCTATTTTAGAGTTTAGCTAATATTCAAGCAACAAGCTAGCTTTTGGGGTAATTTGACATCTACTTAGGATTTTTATGCTAATTTGGAGTTTAGCCAATATTTTACGCAACAAGCTAGTTTTTTTTTGGCTAATTTATTATCTACTGAGGGTTTTTAATGCTAATTTTGAGTTTAGCTAATATTTTAGCAAAATGCTAAAGTTTTTGGCTAATTAATTGTCTACTGATGTTTTCTTTTGCTTCTATTTTAGCAACAGGCTAAAATTTTTCCGATTTTAGTTTACTGAGGAATTTTAGGCTATTTTGGAGTTTATCTAATATTTAAGCAACGAGCTAGCTTTTTTGGCTAATTTAGCATCTACTGAGGTTTTTTTGGGGTATTTTGGAGTTTAGATCATATTTAAGCAACATACTAAATATTTTTGCAAATTGCCATGTATTAGGGATTATAAAGCAATTTTACTGCAATTTTTTTCAGAAATTTAGGTAAACTTCAGCGCTCTTTCATAATTCTTTAATGACATTTCAAGTCTTTTAGCAAATTTAATATTTTTGTAAATAGCTTTTGCATTTTTCAGAAAATCCCTTCAGCAATTAAAGTAAATTGCGTCACCATTTTCAGCAAGAAGCTTCAGCATCTTCATTGACAAATTTCAGCTAAAAGCATTCACATGAGCATTATCACAGGTAATGCAACTTTTCTAGTCTCATGTGTCTTTGTCAATTTGAACTCTTTAAGACCAGAGCTCTGGTGTTTATGTTCTTTGATTTACTGCAATTTTTTTTAATTGTTAACACGATAATTCCAGTAGATTTTGAAGGAGAAAAGCGGCTCACGCCGCTTTTCTCCTTCAAAATCTACTGGAATTATCGTGTTAATGGTTGAAAAGTTACAGTATGTTAAATATTTAGTGCTTAAGAAAACAGCTGAAAGTAAATGTTGATTTATTTTAAAGCCGTTAACTTGACAGACTTTCGCACAATGGAATGTTTGACGGAATGCAGCCGTACATCCTAAGCAGTAACTCTCTCTGACATTTACTTTCCGGCATTTGCTGAGGAAGCTTGCGCTTGCTGCAGTAATAAATAACTTAGAGCTTTCTCCAGCCATGCAGTCATTTAAGTCCTCTCAATTAGCCGCCTGACTGAGCGCCGTTCTCTTCCAGTCCATCTTCAGCAGCATATGCGGGACACCACCAAAGGTACTTCAGTCTGACCCCTTCACTGCATGTTTGCCTGAAAAATGACGGCTGGAAAACCGGATTGACTGAAGCTGTGGAGGAAGCTAAAGGAGTCGTAAATAATTAGCTTTGACATTTGTTTTTTACTTCTTTTAATTCTGCAGAAATCGCGTACATATTTTATACGTTTCATGGAAAAAATTGAGCATTCAGCTTTACCTTTTCTAAAATTTCTTCTTTATTTCTTGACTCATTTCGGTTAGAATGGAGCTCTACAACCTGATGTGGATTTTATCCCTCTGTTGTGACTGTACAGAAAAATTATAGTTATTTAAATAAATAATGGCTTTGTAGTCTTATTTGTTTTAATTAGGTTTAAATTTTCAAATTTCAGGTTTGTCAGTGGTTGTTTATTCGATAAATGTATCTTTTGCTGCAGTTTTTACAGAACGTAATTGCATTACATGTATAGATTTTTTAAATGAGATTGTACATCAGTGTTGTCATGTTTATATTTGGTAGTAAAAGGATGAATATGCACTAGGAGGTGTAACGGATCACAACACTCACGGTTCGGATCGTGTCACGGTTTTAGGGTCACGTTTCCGATTATTTCTCGGATCAGTAAAAAAGACAAAACAGTTTGTTAGTGACTCGATTAGTCGACTAATCTAAAAAAATAATCGGTGATTAGTCGACTATTAAAATGATCGTCTGTGGCAGCACTAACTGTGTGTTGCTCGTATGATTGTTCAGCACCCTTTGTTTTGTGGTTTTCTGTGTGACATGTGCTGTTGAATTTGTCAATAAAAAAAAAGTAACATAAAACCTATTAGAGTTTGTATAGTTCAGTGATATTTTTATTTAGATTTTTCAATTCCATAATATTTTGTTTCCTGATATTAGCTTGTATTATAACTTATTTAATATTTGAATTTATGTTATTTCTTCCATATACAATTAATGGTAACTTCTTAAAGCTCCATGATGTTTGAATGTGTTTCTGCTCTCTGTGACTCAAACCTGTGAAGTTTAGGAAACTGGAGGACCGCGTTAACTCCTCTGACCACTAGAGGGAGTTTATGGCATGGAAATGTTCAGTCATGGAATCTGCCTCTGCAAGTAGATATCAGTATCTCTGCTCTGTGCCTGACCTGCCTCCCAGCATTGCCGAGGACCAACTTGCTGTGTGTTTGGCTGGAAAATTCCAGAGCCTCCTTGTTCTGGGAATAGCTCGGTTGTTTTCCACGCTGTCTATTCTGGAAAAGAGATTTTGTAAAGCTGGACCCAAGGCCTTGAAAGGTGTCACACCAACCTGAAGGGGATGAAATGGCTCATAACATCTGCACAAACAAAGACACAGGCTCGACATTCTGCCAGCATCTCTCTGTGGGGTTATCAGTAACCCCTCCAACACTCGGTGGTTATGATGGGTTGAATTTCATTGCTAGAGTACAGTTAAGTAGACCGCTTTGGTGTGTTTCTGTTTCCAGAATGGCTCCAAACAAAGATCTCCTTTCATTTAATCCTCCCCATTTGATCTGGGATGAGCCGCCGTAAGCTGACGTTTGGTCCATAACTGGATTTTTATTGTCTCCTGACCTCAGTCAGTCGGCAAATTACGAAAAAAATCTGTTTGTTATACAAAAGTTTACGCTTTCTTTAGGAACATTTGGTTACTCTCAGTTCTTTATAGTAATCCAGTGTGATGTTGGAGGTCACACGCTTTGTTTGGATGCATGGATAGATTTTTCTGTCATTCATATGTGGTCTATTCTGAAGTTATATATCTCAACAACATCAAACCTATAATAACTATTAGCTCTTACAGCTTAGAGTTGAATCCTTGACCTACATTTAGTGTTGGCAACAAAATTCTGACCTTTTGATGTACAAGCGCTGCTGAGAATGCCGTGTTAAATGTGCCAAATGACAAAGTGTTTACCGCTGCTATATTCAGAGCAGTGACAAAGGGAGCATCTGTGGGGAGGATGATAATAAACAGCTTTATTAAAGACTATGTATATACACGTCTTTATATTGTTGCTCATTGTTCTCTTGTTGCTTGATGGCTTGCTCACTACAAAGTTTTGGGTTTGGTTGAATTCATGTCATAAAATACAAAGAGCAGTTAGTTCACTTACGATCCTGTGTGTTGTCCCAGGTCTGTAATGTTCTTCAGATACACTTTACCTATAAAGACAGAATAAAAAAAAAAAAAAAGAAGAATTTAGGAAATCCTATTGTCTCATTTAAAAAGAAAATGGAAAAGAAAAGTTTTGAGAGACCCAGTCTGATCATCTTTTGATCTATTTCTAAGTCATTCCCAGTGGTCTTTTAATTATAACTATGGCGTTTTTAAGCAAAATAATAAATTAACATTGTGTCATTTTCTAGGACATTCATTCATTCATTCATCTTCCAATCCGCTTCTTCCCTTTCGGGGTCGAGGGGGTGCCAGAGCCTAACCCGGCTACTGATGGGCGAAGGCGGGCTTCACGCTGGACAGGTCGCCAGTCTGTCGCAGATTTTCTAGGACATCTTTATTAGAAATGTACCTCCAAGCTGTTGGTGCTGAGTAAGCCTGTCCCTACTTCCCATCATCCCTCTGTTTACACTCTCTCCTGCTAGCTTACAGCCCCTCACACCACAACCTAACATTACCAGTGCAACAAAAATGGTGAGCTATACTGGAGATATCCAGACGTACAGTTTTGATCAGATTCCAGCTCAGACGAGGAAAACAAAGACGTTCATGAATTTATTTGTCTGGAAGTGGACGATCAGAATGGAGCAGAGCAGGGAATTGGTGACCCGCCATTATAGGTCGTCACTTTTTTCAATCTTTTTGAAATTAAATTTTTTTTATCTGATTCACAATGATTTGAATAAAAGAGTAATTCTTAGAAATGTGATGTTAAGCTTAGTTTTCTTTATCTATGTCCTCCATCATGAGAAAAATGCCACAAAAACATGTCAGAAACACAGTTTTCATCAGAGTGGGTCTGTAAAGAATGACAGAATAAACGATGTATCTCACAGGATTGTTGCTGTCCCGTCCTGTTGGTCAGTGAAACTTCTGTTCCCCTCGCCGAGTGATGCCCCAGCCTCTGGTCCCATCTATTTATCACACAAAGTGTATCTCTGGCCTGAGCTAAAGCTCTTTAATTATGGGATGTTGTTTAGTAAGGCGTGTAGTAGGTCCATCAGTCCTGCTGCTGGATTTCAATCCTGTAAATATTTCTGCTGCAGCTCTAGAGGTGTTACTGCTTGTTTTTGACTCCATCGATGTTTGTCTTTATGTCTGTGAGTAGTGTCATTGTGCGTGATACTCCTACAGTGCTTGGAGTTGACCCAGTTGGCCGTTGTCATGATGTTGTTAGTGGATTAAATTTTCCATTCTAAAGTAGATAATTTTGTTTCAAACTCAGGAGACTTTCTCTAAAACTTTCTCTTAAAATGAAAGCAAGAAGGAGAAAATCATCCATTCTCTCACCTGCGTTCTGTAGTGCTGGGATGAAGGTTTCTAGCCCGACTTCAAAAACCACATGGTGGGTTATTGTTTCTCTTTTGTATTGATGTTGACGTGGTGAACGAGCTGATGACAGATTTGTCATGTGATTGTTCCTCAGAACTCTCTTTTCTCCCATATTCAAGTGCATCTTTCAGAATTTATGAGGATTTTTGGAGATCATCCATCCTCCATTTTCTTACTTTTTTTCTCATTAATGTTTTTTATTGATTTTTTATTTTTTTCCCCATAAACCTGACAACAGCAAAAAAAAAAAAATTATCAGAGTATCAGATCAGTACAATTAGAGAAAAGAAAACTAGAAAATTTCCACAATTCAGCTGATGCAGTGGAAGAAGAGTTTTGTGTAGTTATAAATGTCATAAAACGGCTCCACATTCTTCTGTCTTTTCCTGGGTGTTGTTAGTCTTGGCGATCCAAATCTGAAATGAAGCAGTCTCTGTCATGAGTTTAACCCAGTCCATGAGCTGAGGTTTGTGGGGACTGCTCCAGTTCTCTACAATGAGTCTTGCAGCCACTAATGATCCAGCTATTACAAGCCCAAACAATTCTTTTGGAAATCCAAAAGGCCGAACAGATTCATCTCCCAACAGACATAGTTGTGGTAATTGAGGAATAGATAGTCCAACCATGCTTGAGATCGCTTCAGTCCAAAAAGGAAAAAGGACAATCCCAAAACATGTGAAGAAAAGTACCAGAATTATTTCCACATTTCCAACAGTTGTTCTCTCGCAACAGCCCATCTTAAACATCTTACCAGTGCACTATTTTATTTCTTATGGGACCGGGTCGCAGGAGTCTAAGCAAAGATGCCCAGACTTCCCTCTCCCCAGCCACTTCCTGCAGCTCCTCTGGGGGGAACCCGAGGTGTTCTGAGGCCAGCAGAGAGACGTAGTCTCTCTAGCATGTTCTGGGCCTTCGTCAGAGCCTCTGTCTAGTGGGACATGCCCGGAACTCCTCTCAGAGGAGTCCAGACCAGATCCAGCAAAAACATCAGCATTTTCCTCAGCATCTGCTGTTCCTTTGGCTTCATTGTTGGGTTTTCTTAGAATGGGATCCTTTACGTGTAAGACAGGAGTGTCCAAAGTCAGTCCTCGAGGGCCAGCTTCCTGCTGGTTTTCTAGAAACCCTGCCTCTTCAGCTGCAGGTGTGTTTGGCCAATAAGGAGCTTTAATGCCAGGTTGATTGGAAAACATGTAGGGCACTGGGCCTCGAGGCCTGGATTTGGACACCGCTGGTCTAAGATGAGCTATCACTTCAGTTACCTAAAGCTTGTACTTGTTTTCATCCATGAATCTCCTCTTTGGTCTTCTCCGGACCTCTTTCTTGGTATCTCCAACTTCAGCATTCCTTTACCAACATCATCAATCGATCAATCAATCACCATACTTTATTAATCCCAAGGGAAACTGGTGGACAACACATGCAAGACATATTGCACAATGGTGGGTAGCAGCCACGCAAATCTGGGGGTGTAGGTACCACATGTGCTCGGCCTGCAAGATCTGCTCGGGGGCTTGTGACTAGTGATGACGTGACACTACAGTAACTTAGACAAACGACTTAGATGTTTTGCACCGTTTTTCTGTACTGAAACATATGTTTATAATAAAGTTTATTTAAAAAAAAAATAAAGTGTTGAAACCTGGTCGTTCTATTATTTATTTTGCATTGACAGCTCCTTTACTGATGGCTGCTCTCCTCAGTGTTTATGTCACCGAGCAGAAAGTGAGCTGCATATTCCTGCGGGATTTCCTCCGGTCTGTGTGACTAAAAAGAAGTTCAACACTGCCAGGATGTATTTTGAAAAAAATTACAAGCGCATAACCACTTCTTTTTTCTCTTTTTTTTTATGTGCGACCAACAACAAGCTATCATGCTACTCCCGAGCACCCATTTTAGCATAAACTTCACGTTTCCAGCCTGATTTCTTTCTACTAAAATAACGATTAGTATCCTGTGATGATTCACCTCGATTGAATTATTTTGTTGTCGAGGTTTTTGCGGTTGATTGCAAATATTGCACCCCTTTTGTGATTCTTTGTGTATTTGTTCGGACCTCCTCGGTTCTTTACTCGGGAAGAGTCCGTGCATTGTTATGGCGGAAGTGTGTCATTTCCCGTGTCACGTGACAGTGGTCTAATGGTCTGGACCAATCGCAATCTTACTCGTCATCAAGCCGCAAGCCCCCGAGCCGATCTTGCAGCCTGAGCATATGTGGTACCATAGACTGTATACAAGAATGACAATAATTTTTACAGTCAATGTGTGGTACCCACACCGGCACCAAGTACCCAGAAAAGACACATGTGGAGGGGGCATCACTGTTCTCAACCGTCTCCGTCTGCTTCCTTGCATTTATCTCCAAACTCCTGCTATGAACTTTTCCTCTCATGTTTTCATTCCTGATGCGATCCTGTCCCTAACTGTAAGGGGTGGATAAACATGCTACGTTGAATTTTAGCCTCCTGTGGTGTGCCTGTGGTTACAGAATTCTCCTCTGATTTTATTTTTGGATCTAAGTGCCATCTGTTGGAAAACACACTGCTATTAAAGCCTTTTGGGGTTAACAAAAGCCCAAACAGAAAGTGAAAAGTTCCTGAAGCCTGTTAGTACTGTACCGTTCATGCCTAACAAGGGCCCATCCATACTTTCTCAGATTATCTTTAAAGATTTTCATTTAGAAAAACCTTACTTGGTCAAAAACTTTGTTCCACTTGATACAATTATTTATGTTAAATCTTTGGGAATGCAGTTGTAAGTTTCTATCTCATCTTCTGTGCTCTCCTGACACACAAACATCTGAAGAATCTGAGTTTTATTTCTAAGCTAAAAATTTTGGTCTACATGTCAAAAATAGGTCATTGGCTAAATATGCAGGAAACTCTTGAATGTTGTTTGACATCCGACACGTTTAAAATATGTGTGAAGTGTTTCTGTCGTTGTGTAGTTGAGTTTGTTGATCTGGACAGACCACATTCTTTTTATTGAGACTGCTGACAGAAGACACACAACTTTCTAACCGAACTGTATGTTTTCTTTCTTCATTCTTAGTGACATTTTAACCTTCTAATAAGGACAAATGTGCTCTTTAGGCTGATTGCTGCTCGGTGTTCCTTCGTTAATCATGCCAATTGTCTGAATTATTTTAACTAAGTATCTTCTTGACTATTTTGGATGTTACTAAGTTTTAGCCTCACTTTTATGGAGTTGTTAGTTCACACCACTGACTAGGGGTGTACCAATTAAATTTAACGATTCCATTAATATAATAGTTTTTAGTTGCAAATCTAAATATTAATTGATTTTGGTTCGTTTTGAATGATCCGATTGGATCAAATTCACTCACCTAAAATGGATCCAGGAGATCTTTATCCAAAACTTCCACCAGTGAGACTCAGAGATAAATACCTGGTACTGAACGGTGCAGGTGAAGTTTTCCAGATTCTGTGCATTTCTTGAAGATGATCAAGTGTAAATTAAATATATGTACAAACAAACATGTAAACAATAATGAATGTCAAATCCATTCACATTTTAGTTTGATAAAGTTCAGCCCACTGTTGTTTTTCATCCATTATTGGGACAATCTACCACACTGTATGGTCACAGGTCTTTGCTAAAATCAACCTTACCATTTTCTTTCTGTGGATTATCAACATCTGGTGCAGGACTTAATATCAAGTATTTATACCCTTCAATCATAGATTCAGGTTATTAAGGATCTTCAATATCAGTGATGTGATTAGCGCTGATAGCTTAGCCTTGAGTTCTAGGAGTGTTTCTATCTTAGCATCCATAAGAAGCAGTGGAGTTAGCTTAGCCTGTATGTCTGCTAACGCTGCTTTAAGCTCCGTCAAGTCGGCTTCTAGATTTTTCTTTGGTGCTGTTCAACTCTCCTTGCTGCAGAATTACCAGTTTTGCAGTAAAAGTTTGTAAACGGCTTTGAAAAGACGAAGAGTTTAGGAGAGTTAAAGACGCTCGTCTGCTCCCTCGTGAACCAGAACCCGAAAAAAAAGGAAGTTTCTGCTTCAACAAAATAAAGCTCCCATTTTTTCTTGATACGGATACTCTCATGTTAGAGCCAGATGTTGTCAGTAAGCAGTTATTGGTCTGAGACGACGTTTCTATGGCAACCACATGTTTAAAAATGGTATCAGAGCAACAAATGGTATTCTGACCAATAGAATGACTATTTATTTCTTGAAGGTTTCTGAAACCAGCAGGTACTTCCTGTTTGGAATGCCGGGGGGGAGGGGGGTCACTCAGTCCAGTTCTGATAGTCAGTGGTTGGTGGGGTATTGCCAGGAGTGCAAACCCCCCTTTAGGGATCACATGATCAGAAATCAATTTGGATGTTTATTTTGGGAGACTTTGCAGAACAATCAGTGATGAAGCTCAGCTCTGCAGCATTGTGTGGAATAATTACATGGCCCCAAGTGTAACCCCCCCCCAGCATTGTCGACGTAAACAGTTCTGTAAATAGAGGTGTCTCCCAGCTGATGAGGTGCAGACAAACAAACCATCAAGTCTTTGTCCCAGACAGAAGAAGTTCTTTTACAAAACACAAACGATCATGTGATTTTTCTCTTCTATTGTCAGAAATGCTCGGTAGTTCTATATATACGTTCTCGTTTACAGGAGATTCAGTTTGACCATCTGGCAGTAAATTAGACGTAATAGAATTTAAAGGTGAAAATGAAAAGTGGCTGTTGGGGAAAATGTTAGTTGCTTCAGTAAAAATCCACTCAGACAAAGAGGCAGAAGATCAAAAATCAATCTCCCTCCTTCTCTTAGACAGATCAGATTAGCAGCAGCCGGATTTCCCTGACTGATGCATTTGTGAGCGAGGAGAGGAGTGGGAGTGGCCACTGATTCAGAGCCTCCTCCATAATTACAGCACAATAAAGCAGAAGTGGTTCACCCGGATCCTTCCCTATTTTTTTCGGGGACATGGTATATTCCAACCCAGTATTTAAATCCGGGAGCTTTGCTGGCTTTGCCGTTCATGCTCTGAATGATCCAGGAAGCAGCTGACACAGAAACAGAAGTGACTCCGCAGTTCCCTGAAGGCAGCGGCAGTTACGGCTCAGGAAGGGCGGCAGAGCAGAGGGGGGAACTCCGGTTCTGGTGCCGGTGGGGCTCGTTGTGCACTCCGGTTTGCTCTTCCCTCCGTTGGCTGTCATTCTCTGTATCAGCGGGGGAGGGTGCAGCAGACGTCCCAGGCCTGGTTACATGTCCCAGCATCCCGCTGGCGCTCTGACAAGCCAACTCTGAGACTCACTGGCAGACAGACAGAGGTACCGTATCCTATGATAGCTGCTTAAAATGTGGTATTTCTAGAAGTTTGTGCTCCTCTTTGTGAGGTAATGCGTTCAAATCCTGTTCAGGAGATGTCAAGATGCAAGACTGAAACAGCAAGACAAACAAAGCACTTTTGTTTTGACAGATTTTTCTTAACCCCTTGAAGTTTTTGAGGAAAATTAAAAATAAAATAAACTGTTTAATTTTCATGTAACAAATTGCAGCTTAGTGTCAACTTCAGAACTGAAGCAAAAATCAGACAAACCTTTGACACTTTGGATTAGGATATTCTATTTCCTTCTAAGGTCCCAGTTTAAGTCCAGCTAAACATGATGACCTTCCTTATAATCTCTGTGGCGTGGACAGTGGCGGACTCAGCAGTTTGGGGGCCCCAGGCGAGCAGTAACATGGGGCCCCCCTAAATGTTTGTATTCATATTTTTAGTCAGGTTTTACAAAAGTAGGTCAAAAGAAACAAAATACTTTAAAAAATACTTAAAAATAGTTCACAGTGGACAGGTGTCAATTAAAGAGAAAAATTCTCAAAATGACTTTTTTTTTAATGAAAGAAAATAATATGTGAGGAAAAAAGTCGTACAATTATGAGAAAAGTGGCTTAAAAAGTTTTAATTGTACATGGGAGTTTTCTCAAAATAAAGTTAATTTCATGAAACAATTTTGGTTTTATTCTTGAATTTTTTGCCTTTTTTCACACAATTTTAGGATTTTATCTTTATTTAATTTTAGTTCTGTTGTTCTTTTTCCTGTTGTCTTTCTGCATTTTAGTAATTTTCTCGTTTACCTTTTTCTTTTTTTTCACATTACAACGCTTCACCTTACTTCAGAAGCTGCTTACTATTTTTGCTTGACAATATAATAATTTGTTATCCCAAAATAAGTGTTTCAACAAGTGTTAGGCTAAGCTGTATATGTATTGGCTATATTTGTATATATTGGTTATATTTATCTATTTTCTGTTAAATCGATTATAAATTGAGGTTTTGCCAAAAATATTATATTTGAAGGAATTTCAATAATTAATCTAAATTAAAAAAAAAAAAAAGTTGCATTATCTATATATTTAGTTGGTCTTAAATTAATTTATGTCAACAGAATTCAAATTGAATGTAATGGTCCCAGTATAAAGAAGGTTCTAGAACTGTACTGTCACTAAAGGCTTCATGTTGAGTCTTTAATCATCACATTTAAGAAAGTCTCTAATGTTGGAGTTTTTATTTTATTTGTCTTGTTTTTGTGTATTTGTGTCACACAGTGTGCTGCTGTCTTAGAGTTCATTTTCACTTCTATTTTCTTTTTTTCAAACCTGTATTTTCTGTCTCTGACCTTCATCATTTACTGGTTTTTCCAGCGGCACACTACTGAAATAACAATTCACCTCTTCATCTGTGGAGCTTTTCTAGCTTAACTGAATCACTTGGAATACTTTTACATTTCACTTTTTCTTTTTGGACTAGAAAACATTACTGATCGAGACTTGGAACCGATCTGCCGACTGAATGAAACGGTCTACATACAACAGATTCAGCTCGGCCGGCAGATGAGGAACATCTGGACACGAGTTTTAGAATGATGACACAAAGCTGGAAACGCTGCGTGTTAAAAAACAAACCTGTCAGCAAAAGTTCTTTTTAGGATATTCGTAGTTTGCTTTTAATGTCCTGTAGAAATATCTAGAGGGTCTCCAACATACGGTGGCCCTGAAGGGTCACAACACTTTAAGTTCACAACACGACACTTTAGTTTCACAACAAAGCAATACTTCAATTGCACAACACAACATTTTCGGGTCACAACACTTTAATTTCATAAAATAACACTTTCATTACACAACACAACATTTTCGGGTCACAAGACTTTAATTTCATAAAATAACACTTTCATTTCACAACACAACACTTGAATTTCCTAACACAACCCTTTGGGTCACAACGCTTTAGAGTTACAACTAGAGCTGTCAGGCGATTAAAATTTTTAATCGCGATTAATCGCATTTCTCGAGTCGACTCGCGATTAATCGCAAATTCATACGTGGCCTTTTTTTAAGGGGAAAAAAATGTGTGCTTCGTGGAATTTAGCAGTTCTACATTAATTATGAAAACAAGAATGACAAAATTAATAGTTTTCATCAGAAATACTTTATTTTGTAACATTGTATTGAGATAAACTTTCTTAACAATAAAAGGCTGTAACATAAAATGCCTAACAAAAGCCCAAGTCCAAGTGAAGGGCATTTTAAATTCAAAACTTCAATCAACGTTCAGTAAAATAAAATAAAAAACATCAAAAATAACATTTCCATAACACTTTCATGTTCATTTTTTGTCAGGACCAAATCTTTTCCTCCTCTCCTGAACTACAGTAATAAATGAAATAGAGATTTATCATTTCCAATTAACTTCTGTTTTTTAAAACATTAAAGACTGAGAAAAGCGGGATACTCTGTGGATAGTTTGACAGTCTGTTACTGCCGCCGCGTTCTCTGGCTGCAGCTCGATGCAGCGACGTGTCCAGCGGAGCTCACGCCATGAATATGCCGGCAGACAGACCGCTATGCTGGGGCTGGATCACGCTTAAACCTCCAGAACATTTAAAACGTCCCCCGGTGCGCTTGCTGTTCGGAACGTCGGGGGTCCGCAGCTCTCGGGACGCGGCGCCGGACGCGAGCCGGTACCACCAGACGTGGTACTGGACGCGAACCGGAGCCGGGTTAGGGTGCAGGAGCTCTCCAGGTCCTAGCGCCGGCCGGTTTTAGCTAGCAGCTCGGTGGTTGGAGACCCGCCTGTGATCTAATGAGAGCAGCCGGTGAGTTAGAGTGCGGGACGCCCGCGAGCGGTATAGAAAGGCACGTATGAGAAAAATCCGCGATTAATGCGTCAAAAAAATTGTCGGCGTCAAGCACATGTCAGATTAATGCGTTTTTAACGCGACAAATCTGACAGCCCTAGTTACAACACAACCCTTTAGGGTTCCAACCCTTTGGGGTCACAACACGTTATGTCAAAATAGAAGTTTGACCTACAACAAAGTTCAAGACACGACACTAGGGTCACACCACAACTTTAAGGTCACAAAACTTCAAGATCACAACACTTCAGGGTCACAACACAACACTTTAATTTCACAACCCTTTAGGGTTACAACACTTTAAAGTTACAACCCTTTAGGATTACAACACAACCCTTTGGGGTCACAACACGTTATGTCAAAATAGAAGTTTGACCTACAGCAGAAATTGAACTGCTTTTATTCTGAAATTTCCATGGGGCTAAACAGCCAACAGAAAGTTATGTATTACCAGATTTTGTGGTTTTGGTGAACTTAAAGTTTTGTGTTGTGGCCCTTCAGGGCCTCCGTACTAACACTTCACGGTAGCATATTTAAAGTCATTTGTTTTTAAAACGATAAAAAACAACCCAACAATCTGTAGTCTGTTGACAGGGACAGTTTGTGTATTTGTGTGTGAGCTGATTCTGATCCAGCGTCGTTTAAAGATATCATGGATCTGCTTTATAAGCTATCGGATCATCTGATCTTAAACCTGTTTGTTCAGGCACTCCTGGTGGGGTATTTCTGGAACCGTGTCGCTTCTGTTACTCTGGTTGATCTTTGTGTCTGAAAGTATCTGTTGTTATGAGAGTTCTGCTCCGTCTGAACCGGACCGCTCTGGACCAGCACACGACCGACACTAAAGTCACAATCCATGCTTGGCCTCTTTAAAACTCCTGCCCAGCTACAGAACAAGATGCTCCGTGTTCCTCAGTGGATTTCAGTCTGCAGAAGAACTTCTTCTGGCTTTTAGTGGGTCGATTTAATTATTTATTATTTTTTTCTGTTTTCTGATCTGCGGCGCTTGAGCTGTGGGTCTCCATGCTGGAGAGGGTCCGTCCACGCTCCTCTGTTCCTTCTGAGAGGACGTTTTATACTCACTTGTACATGTTTCATGGACGGTGAACGTTTGGAAGTGTTAGTTTAGTCATTCGTACAAGTGAAAATAGAAAAGATATCAAAATAGAGGTAAGCTGAAAGGATGTTTTGGGCTTTTTGATGGGAACTCTGCCGTTCTATGCAGGCAGAGAACAGCCGACAATCTTCCGGGCCGAGTTCATCCCCCCCGGAGCTTCCTCTGTGCAGCTGGGGGAGCACACAGCAATATGCTGGCGGAAGGACACCAACCGTCTCTGATCTGATGCTTCTCAGCAGCAAAAACTTTCTGCAGATAATTATTGTCGTTCAGGCTCTCCTGTTGGCGGTTTCTCTTGTTTTTTAAACTCATGGTTAGATTGTTTGGGTTGATGATGAAGTCTTCTGTGTCGTCAGAGAACTGGAGACGTTCTTCATCAAGATGAAAGAAACCGATGATGAAATATCCTCACAGTTACATGTAACTAGAACATTTACACTGACGACTGCTTCTCACTAACATTCACGGCATTTCTCCAAGTCCCATTATCCTTCATTTAAACTGTGACTTTGTACGTTTCCGTCTCAACCATCATTTGAGTCTCGTCTGTGGTGACACCCCCCAACATTTTTACTGCCAGACAGTTGTTTTTCTTTTTCTAAATACATCTTTTACTTTAGAGCGATCCTGCTTTACTCATATTTTATGTAAAGACGACCCTTACAAATAAAACAGAGCCAGTTTACAAACATTATTTTAAATACGACCTCAAATCTTGTACATTTACACAAAAAATTCGTAGCTGTCATATTACGAGAATAAAGTCATATTTTTATGACTTAAAACACCAAAGGCTAAATTTATGACTTTATAGATATAGATGGATGGATAAGCTTTATTCTGGACTCATAGTCCAGTCGGTGAACATGAATGGGACAACAATTAGCAGTACACATACTGTACCAGGAGTACACAAGAAGACTAAGAGGATAAATAAATAAAAATACAATAGTAAAAATCTACAGAAAATATTAAAAATAGTTATAAATACATTACTCATTACTTTAAATCTGGTAAATTTATGAGCATAAAAGTCGTACATTTACGAGATTAAAAGTCGTGCATTTATGAGAAAATGATTTGTAAATTTGAAACTTTAAAACAGGTATGACAAAAAGTAATAAATTTACCAGAAAAAACTAATATATTAAATTAAAAGTTGTACATTTATGAGGAAATGACTCATACATTTAAAACACATATATTTGCGAGAAAACACTCATAACTGGTAAATAACGAGAACAAAGTTGTAAAATTATGATTTAAAACGTCACAGGAATTTTTTTTGTTTTTTTTTTCCTGTAAATTTATGTGTTTTTAAAGTCGTGCATTTACAAGAAAAAAGTCGCATATTTGCATGTTTTTGTAACTGTCTTATACTTGTTTTTTTGTTAGGCCTTTTTCTAAATATTTCCTTTTTCTCAGAGCCCTCCTGCTTTATTCATATTTCATGTAAAGACAAACCTGAGACCTAAAATAGAGAAAAGTAAAGAGAGGTTTCTCTGAGCTGCCAAGTCACTCCACAGAAAAATGCTTGTTTAGTTTCCTGGAACACTAAAGTCATTTCTGGGTAAATTAAAGACGCATATTGAGCCTTCTCAAAATAAACTTTACTAATTCGGGTTAAGATTCTGCTTTTTTTTAAACAGAGAAGAGATTCTGTGTTTGTCTTCTCTAAAATGTATCCTGAACCAGGAGGGATGGTTTTCAGGATCAGTGAATTTCCAGATTGATTCCAGTGAAAACATTGATTAAAAGTTCTGATGACCCGATCAGATCTCCCAAAAGGCTTTGCAGCAGTTCTCTGTCCGTCTGGGAGCTCGGACTGATTTTGGAAATGCTTCTAAACTCTGCCGATCAGGTTCTTCTGTGGAGCCGGACATCATCGTGTAGTTCCTGCAGTTATTTCATTCAGATTTCTGATTGAATTTATTATTTCATGTAATTCATTTTAGTACGAATTAATTTCTTATATTTCTAATGTCAGACTTAATCATTTTAGTAATAAAAACAGTTTTTATAAACCTTTCTTCTAAACTAAACAAGCTTCTAGACTTTTATGAATAAATGTTGAATGGTTATATAAAAAAAAAAAAAACAATTGAAAAGCTGTTTTTATCCCCGCAAAGACTTAAAGCAGGACAAGAAGAGATTATTCAATAATAAAACTCATGGGTTTTAAGATTGAACTGATTAACTGATGATGCATTTTGTTTGTAAATATAATTTTAAGATGTTTGGTCGTATTTTTTTAAATCTAGCATTATTTTAAAGGGAAGAATTCCTCTTCAGTGTTGATTTTAGTGTCACTGGTTTTAAATCCTAAAACTGCTTCAGGTTTGTTAGTTTCAGGAAGACGCAGCAGCACGTTGAGAGTCTCTGCTGTTCTTCTCTGCAGACCTCCGTGGTGTTTCCGGGCCGAAGCCCCTCAAACCTCAGCGGTCCCTCCCAGGAACCCCCGTTTCCATCTCACACCCCCCCATCGACCTGCGCACATCAATGGAGGAAAAATACAAAGAGATCGCAGAGGTGAGGAGTCCAGGTGATGCATTCATGTGACGTCGTTTTAGAGGATTAGTTTACAAAGACTGAGACAAAAACTAAACTAGGTTTGTTTGAATAATATAAAAAGGATTTTAGATGAGATTCTTTTTACGATTGTGTATTAGCTGCAGTTTACAAACATTTTATTTTATTACTACTTTAAATCTTTTACATTAACGAAAAAAAAGTTGCAACTTTTAAATCGGGAGAATAAAGTCGTATATTTATGACTTAATAGGCTAAATTTATGACTTTTTTACTCAAATGTTTGTTTTAAAGTCGTAAATTTACGAGAGAAAAAACAAATTTACTAGATTAAGTCGTAAACTTGTGTTTTAAAGTTGTAAATGTATTACGGTACTTTAAATCTTTTAAATTTACGAGTTTTTTTTCTTACTCATGACTTTTTTTGTAGAAAAAAAATGCAAATTTACAAGATTTTTAGTCGTAAATTTACACGAAAAAAGTCACAAATTTAAAAGAAAAAATCTTAAATTTACAAGAAAAAAAGTGTACATTTATGGGATTAAAAGTCTTAAATTTGCTTGTTTTAAAGTCGTAAATTTTTACTTTAAATCTCATAAATTTACGCATAAAAAAGTAATTTTACACGTTTTTTTCTCGTAAATTTAAGAGATTTAAAGTCTAAAATTATGAAAAAAAGTTGAACATTTACAAGAAAAAAACGTGCAAATTTAGGAAATTTAAAAGTTGAAATTTACTAGGAAAAAAAATATTTATTTTTTGTGAAGAAATCGTAAATTTACGAGAGAAAATGTAATGAATTTGCAAGTTTTTTTTCTCGTAAATTTATGACAATTAAAGTCAAAATTTACGAGAAAAAATCGTATACATTTATGAGATTAAATTCTTAAATGTACGTGTTTTAAAGTCGTAATTTTTTTTACTTTAAGTGTTGTAAATTTTTTAGTAAAGTCAGTTTTTTTCTCGTGATTTCAAGAGATTTAATGTCTAGATTTATTTTTAAAAAGTTGAAAATTTATGAGAAAAAACCTTGTAAAATTACTAGATTTAAAGTCAAAATTTGCTGGGAAAAGAATCATAACTTTACAAGAAAAAAAAGTTTGCATTTAAAAGAAACAAAATTGTACTTTTACGAGAAAAAATTGAAAATTTGCGAAAAATAAACTCGTAATTTTCCTCTTTTTTTTGGTGGCCCTAATACTCCGTTGTATCTTTTTAAAGATTTGTCGACTTTCAGAAACAAAGAAAAAAGAGTTTTATAAATCCCAAATAATGCGTTGAAACAATTTTTTAAATGAAATAAATCTTCATCTTTCCTGCGTTTTTATCTTCACATAACAGACGGGTTTGTGTTTGTGTAAACCTCGCTGTCTTCCATACGTTTGTTTGTCCAAAGCTTTAATTAGACTCTATGACACCAAGTTTTATGACCCGTTCACCAGGAGCTGTTCACGCGCAGCATGGCGGAGAGCGAGATGCGCAGTGCGCCGTACGAGTTCCCCGAGGACAGCCCCATCGAGCAGCTGGAGGAGCGGCGGCACCGCCTGGAGAGGCAGATCAGTCAGGATATTAGGTGAGGAAACGCAAACAGACCGGCTTGTCATGGCGGGAACATCACGGTATTGACCCCGGACGGACAAACACACCCCCCTCCTCCCTCCTGTTAGACAGGATGCCGAGTTCATTCATGCACACGTTCTTATCAACGACTCACTAATACAGCCAGCAGGTTAATGAGCTGTGCACCACCTGCTCTTCTGTTACACCTCTACCTGTTCCAACTCTCCTCCAGAGGCGGGCTCTGTCTGTTAATGCTAACCGCACCACTAAGCCAATCATTGGGCGGTGACCCCCCCGGTAAGGCCGGGGTCGACTGTTGCTCCGATCTCTCTGCGTACATCTGTAGAACGCTTGGGTGTCGGCTTTTTGCTTGTAAATTGTGTCCTCCTTCTTGTGTGCTCACTTTCCTCTGGTGTTTGCCCCCCCCCCCGCCTTGCCCACACAATAACGCCCGCTCCGCATCACCCCAAGGCTTGAGCCAGAGATCTTGCTCCGCGCCAAACAGGACTTCATGAAAATCGACAGTGCTGCAGACCTCGAGTGAGTGAGCCTCAGTCTGCATGCTTCCTCTGCTGGTTTGACTCTGTTTTGCTTGATTGTTCTCTGAAAAGTAGATCTGACACCTTCATACTTATTTTCATAAACCTAAACTTTCAAAGCTTTTCTCAAGTCGTATGCAGAGAGAGCTAAAACTCAGAGTTGCTAAGCAACAGCCTCCAAGTATAAATGATTTAAAAGTCATTTGTTAAGAAGAGTGGACCAGCATTCCTGCAGAATCATCAACTATAGGAAACCTCTGAACTCAGTGTATTATAATAAGTCCACTAAGTCTTCCTGACAAGAGGACTAAATGTTTATTTCTCTCAATGAAATAAGATAAATCACATGTGAAAAGTGACTTTTACTGTGTTTGTATGTCTTTTACAGACTGTTCTTTCTTCTTATTTTGTCCATTTCTTTTAAGTGGACAAACCAACAAAATCTGCAAGAGATCAAATACTTATTCCCTCCAATGTATATTATTAAAGTGTAAATAATACTTTACATAAGTCTTTCTGAACATGCATCTCCCTCACTTGGTATTTAGGAAATATAGGAAGTCAGTTTTAACTGCACAGAGTGAAAGCTGCTGCAGAATTCACTCAGAAGGATTGAAGAGGCTGTTTAAATGATTTATGCATTTGATATTTCTCAGCACAACTATTGAGTTTACTGCAAATGCATCAACAATATTAACCAATCAGGCTTTCTGATGTGCTGCAGTTTGATGGAGTTTTTATTTCTTCTGTCAGAAGCCAAACGTTTACATCCACCGTTTGATTTCAGCTCCTGTTCATATTTATTACCTAAGATGAAATGATTCAAATGATAAAATGATGAAATGTGCATCTAAAGGAAGCAGAACTGCCTCATTATAAGACAGAGATTTAGCATAAATCAGTTCAGAAAACGTTTTCAGAACAGCTCATGCAGCTGACGGAGAAATAAGTGAACGCAGTTTCTAGCAGCTGAAGGTGTCAAACTCGCACTGCTGCATGCTGGGAAATACAGTACCCTTCACCGGAGCTCAAAGGTGACTTTCCTCATGAAGAGATGCAGTCTGCACTGTCAGGTCTGTGTTTGTACCAACAGCAGACTCAGCTGTGCATTGATGTTTAGTCGACTTTAAAAAACAAGTCCACCTTTATGAGTTAAAGTATCAGAATGATTATCAGTTTCAGACTCGGTTCTCTTAAACTCTTCAGGTTTGCTTCATACTAAACATGTTAAGCAGCTGCTCTACTGTGTTCTGTGAATGAACGTCTGTTTGTGGTGACGATTGTGTTCAGTTCACGGCATGAAAGTCTGAATCATTCCTGCATTTAGAGAACACTCTCCAGAAACCTTCAAAACAATCATGCTGACGTAGAACTTTCAGAATAAAAGCATCGCTCGCCCTTCTAGTTGAGTTTCAGAAGCTCCTCTCTGTTTCTGCTCCTTTAACTCTCTGTGTCCCAAAAGACTGATGAAGGACACGAGTGTGGACACCGTCCACATGGGCTTTCAGGAGAGACAGATGCCGCTGGAGAGGGAGTACCAGCGAGTCTCCATCTCTGGAGAGGAGAAGTGTGGGGTAGGACTCTCACTCCAGTCCGTTCTGCACAGAGTGACTCGAGTGAAGCGAGTCCTCCACGTTGTCATTATTGTGACTTCTCAGGTGCCCTTCACGGACCTCGTAGATGCTGCCAAATGTGTGGTGAAGGCGTTGTTCATCAGGGAGAAGTACATACACCGCTCCTTACAGACCTTCTGTAAGACCACGGCTCACGCGCTGCACGACCTCGGGACCAAGACTCTGGATCTGGGGATCTACGACGACGTTCCAGAGACGCCCGTAGATGCCGGTATGCCGTTCACGCTCCGGTTTGGAACATCCTCATATGGACACTTGTGGACTCTTTGGTCCATTTGTGTCTTTGAAACACAAACTTTAAAATATCTCTTCTTGTTGCATAAATATTTTACCATCCTTTAAAAATCTCAACCAATAAAATGTGAGGAATGATGATAAGATTGCATAACAGTCCAATCATTGGTCACTTTATTGGCCTTTTAAAATTATTACAAGATTGGAACGACTCGGAGTCACACGTGTCCTGATTTAAGGTAACTGTTCAAATCATTTAACAAACTAAAATCTTTCTAATTTCCAAATGTGCTTTTATTGTCTTAATTTGGTCGGTAAAAGACTCAAAGAGCAAAACCTCAACCTAGATTTACCTGCAATACCCAGATCAGCCACAGAATCAACACCAAACTCAAATCTATCCACCCATTTCAAAAATATTTTAGCACTCTAGTTGTTTTCATGTCACATAAATGACTCGTCTTCCTGCTGCTCCTCATCATTTCATTGGTCAGTTCGTTTGAAGTCTCGCCATGTTTGTGTTTCACATCCATTCACATTGTCGTAGTAAAACCTGCTGTTGGTGCAGATTTTTTACCAACCAGCTAAAGCTTTGAATTGTGGGAGATTTTCACCCCTTAACTGCATTTCATACAGTATATAAAGGTTGTCAACATGTTTTACACTTTGTTAGAAAGACAATGTTATCCCCAAATACATGACGAAGCCTAAAACTGCTTTGACTGAAGAGATGAAAGTCTTCATGACGACGTTCTTTGTAGTTTTCTGTCTCATAGTGTTTTTCTTTTCTCTCCCAGACGCTCCTGTCCATCCTCCCGTCTCAGAGACTCATCCGTACGACGACATGGACTCCATGATTCTGCCGCCCGACGCAGGATATGGATGCAAGATGGTGGATGGCGTGGTGCACGTGTTCACCAGGAGCTACAACATGGACAAGTACGGCGATGAACCCTCCATCATGATCATGTTTGCACAGAGTGATGAATGGTTTTACACCCAGTCTCTTGGTAAAACTCGGGTGTGTTCAGACCGGACACATTTGGTCTGTTTATTGAACCAGAGTTTGAGCCTCCAGGACCAGGAACCGCTCTTTGATCTTTCCAGGTGGTCTCGGTTTGTTTGATCGGGTTTGATACTATTGATCATCTAATAATAACTATTAGAAAAGACCAAACCAAAATGTAGTCTTTATGTTACTGATGTTTTCCTTTTGAAGAGGCTGGAAAAACAGTTGCATTAATAGTTTTAATTGCATGAAATATTATACATTTTCACTAAAGTGTAAATAACTTGTTTACTTCTCAGGAGCACAGAGCTGGAGCTGCTGTATCCAGATTTGAAAGAGTACATCGCAGACATGAACGTCATGATGTCCCTCATCATCAACGGGCCGGTGTAAGTTTCCTTGTGTCATATGTGGTGTAACGGCTTTTTAATATCACTCATGCCTATTTCTTTTTCTTCTTTTTGGAACGGCCCTCAGGAAGTCGTTCTGCTATCGCCGCCTGCAGTACCTGAGCTCTAAGTTTCAGATGCACATCCTCCTGAACGAGATGAAAGAGCTCGCAGCTCAAAAGAAGGTTCCTCACCGGGATTTCTACAACATCAGAAAGGCAAGAAAGTGCCGCCGTTATTTACAAACGTGTAAAAAGAAATCCCGCCTACAAACGCCGCTGTGTTGCAGGTGGACACGCACATCCACGCGTCGTCCTGCATGAACCAGAAGCATCTGCTGCGCTTCATCAAGAGAGCCATGAAGAAGTACCAAGGAGAGATCGTCCACGTGGAGTGCGGCCGCGGGCAGACGCTCAAGGACGTGTTTGAGAGCATGAACCTGACGGCCTACGACCTGAGCGTGGATACGCTGGACATGCACGCGGTGAGAGATGCCGTCTGTTGAGGTTAGGGGTGTTGCGGATCACAAAACTCACGGTTCGGATCGTGTCACGGTTTTAGGGTCACGGTTCGGATCACTTTTCGGATCAGTAAAAATTTAAAAAAAAAAACAACAAAAAAAACACAAACACCAACAACAACAACAACAACAACAACATGAAAGCTAAATTAATTTTTGGAAACGTTTCAAATCATATATTCAAAATGAATATAAAGTACTTCCCTTACACAAAAGTTCAAAACTTTTGCTCACTGAGGCCTATTTATTAAAACAAAAAATCTTTAAAGTTTGAACACAAGCAAAATGCTAAAACTTGTAGTTTCTGAATACATACAAATCTACAAAAACAGAGAAAAGAATGCTTAAAAATAGTTTTGAAAATACCAAATCTATCTGGTGTTCACTTGAAATACAAATGTTCTGATCCCACTCGCCAAATGGGGACATTTAAATATTTAAAATAATAATAATTATCTGTAAAACGTGGCACTGTTGCACCCGCTTTTCCTGGTGATCTTTTTGGCTTGCCATAAAATCATGTCCATTACGGATGTATTCTTTGAATCCAGAAATTGAAACGTGTACTGATGCTTTTATTCAGGTCTTAACATTAAATAAACCTGATATCTATCCATCCGCGTCAAGTTGAGTAAAGTTTGTGACGGAAGCTGCAGGGTTTTTCCTGGCTTAAAATAAGGTGGTGGTGTCTCGTGGGGACTTCAGATTTGTATACCTTAACAAGTTTATTTTATTATTATTATTATGTAACTTTATTGAACATTCTTTCAATTTACATATTTTACTATAGATCACCTCATTATAAAACAGAAATGTAACTAACAAGCCTAATTTTGATACACAATAAAACAACAAATTATTCTAGTTTGAAGCTCCATACAAAAGCTTCAGAAGAAACCCTCAAATTCATGGCCCCGCCCCCTTGTCCGTTTACGAGCACTCTCTCCTTTCCGCGCGGCAATAGACAGACTGTCTCCTTTTTTCTTTTTTCACGGAGGTTCTCCTCTAAATCAGGTGTTTAAACTCCTGATTTTAAAGCGTGTCTTCTCTCCCTTAAACTCTGTGGGTCTGACGGTAACAAACAGCTGTGGAAGAATAGTCCAGTCGGACCGAACCATTTTCAATTAAGAGGAAGGGGGGTCCACAGACGATGTTTCCAAAACAAAATATTTAAGTATTGTTACCTTGACATTAAAATCAAAATATTTGCGATTATATATTGGTTATTGGTTTACTGAAATTATTTTTTCTGTTGTATCATTTTGTCATCATTCGGGTCTCCGTGGACTCTCTCTCAGTCTGGGCTCCTAGAATCAGCCACATCCCCCCTTTTCCAGGAGCTGGTGGCGGCCGACACCAAATTCTCTATGCAGGAAAAGCTCTGAAAGCTCCGCCCACACGCAGCGGGAGATTCAGGAACAGACTTTAAGAAATAACCGTGAAGCTGTTACTTCAGCGCTGGTCAAAACAAAGAGGATTTACAGGAATTTGACAGAATTTCATTGATGTGAACGGACAATGAATAAAATTATGAGAGCCCGAGGTGTGTGCGCTCGCTGGGGGTGGGGGTCGGAGTGGTCCGCGGTACACACGTGTCCGAACCGTGTCCCGAACCGTGGCTTCTGATCCGTACGGACCACGGATAATCCGTGATCCGCAACACCCCTAGTTGAGGTGCATTCACACCGATGTGCCTGGTCAATGCGACCAGTTTCAATGTAAAGTCAGTGGAACAGACGCCACATGAGGCGATCTGAAGTCCTGCTGTACGATTTGAAAGACAGGTGCGGCGATGAGGTCTGCCAGCAGCTTGATTTAAGCAACGAGGCGCAAATTGGGCGACAGCCAAGATTTAAATACTTGAAGTTTGACTGGTCGCCACGTCGCCTCTACCAATCAGAAGCTCAACTTCGGGCATGTGACGTTTTAGTGACCTAATCAGCAGGTAGAATACTAATCCAAAGAAAACGTTTTTGTTCTGAACTTTCATCTATTTCATTTACCCATCAGAGCCGCAGGTTTTCAGTGCTCATCCGGCTACTTTGGGGTGAAGGCGGGATACGCTGTGGACAGATTAGCAGCTTTCGCTCCTGCGGCGGATTCACTCGCTCGATACGCCGACAGACAGAGAACCACTGCGGGGAGCGGAGGCTGCAGGCTCGGGTCTCATCCAGACATTTAAAAAATATTTTAAAAAAAATTTAAATTTTTTTCCCCCTTTGGGTAATACGAGACACAGAGACACAGAAACACCGTGGAAGCGGCTGTCATACAGACACAGCCTCTGTACCGGGAAAATCTTTTAATAATAATCATATAAACCCAAACATGGAGACATGATTACTGATGTTTTTATAGAAGTCTCCACAATAAATAAACCTGATTTCTTTCTCAACATCATTTGTGTCTTCCATACAATCTAAGTGACACGGTTCCTTATAACGGTGGTCCCGACCTTTTTGTGGCTGCAGACCGGTCAACCTATAAGGATTTTACCCTGGAGGGGGGTAATAATTATCATTTCACTCAGTCATTTGACATGTGTGCATGATTTATAAAGCCTCTTAATTTAGTGTCATGTCAGAATGTGGTTAAAATGAAGTTTAAAAAGAAAAAGATAACTTCAAAACATAAACAAAATGTAACCAGCAAATTGATTATTGATGCTCAGTAGGAAACAAACCAGACCACTTTGGAGCTCCATGCAAAAGCTTCGAATGAAACATTTAAACAAATACTCACTGCTTTTAGCGCTCAATCTAATCGAGAGAATCCGGTTGATTTTCAAAATAAAAGATTTCCGACTCAAAAAAAATTTAATAAATCAATTAATAACGGGTATAAGTTGTTGCCCAGTGGCAAGGGGTCCACGGACCGGGACCGGTCTGTGGACCAGTGGTTGGGCACCACTGCCTTATAGCATCATCCTAAATGAGTTAGCTGGTAGCTCCTCCCACATGCGGCTGCTCATCTCATTTAGAATGTGTGGAAGACACAGATGATGTTGTCAAATCTGGTTTATTTATTGTGAAAAGTTCTACAAAAACATTGGTAATCATGTCTCCTTGTTTGGGTTTATATAGTTTTTATTAAAAGATTTTCTGGGTACAGGGGCTGTGTCTGTATGTCGGCCGCTTCCACAGTGTTTCTGTGTCTCTGTGGCTGAGTTTGAAGGCTGAGAGGGAAAACATAAAATAATTTTTTCCTTTCTTTTTTTCAATGTTTCGATGAGACCTGAGCTGGCTCTCTGTCGGCTGGCATATGGAGCGAGTGAGCTCCGCTACGGGAGTGAAAACCACCAAAAACGTGGCCAAAGCTGAGTTCCTGATTGACAGATGCGACGCAGTAACCTGTCAAACTTCACATATTTAAATTTATCTGCGCCGCCAAATTTGCGCCTCGTTGCTCAAATCAAGATTGCAGCAGACCTTCGCACCGCGCCAGTCGCTCAAATCACGGCGCAAGGACCTCAGATCACCTCATGACGCGTCTGTTCCATTGACTTCACGCTGAAACTGGCCACCTCGACCTCACGAATCTCATTCGGTGTGAATGCACCTTTGGAGAGCAGATATAGCTCACAGAACTGGTAGAGATGTTAATAATGGTCTCCTTCCTTCAGGACCGAAACACGTTTCATCGATTTGATAAGTTCAACTCCAAGTACAACCCCATCGGAGAATCCATCCTCAGAGAGATCTTCATCAAGACCGACAACTACATTGAAGGAAAATACTTTGCACATATAGTAAAGGTGTGGAAAAAAATACAGGACATTCTGAACACAGTTGTTTATACTCAACTGATTTTTCTTCTTCTTTTTTTTTCTCAGGAGGTCATGTCTGACCTTGAGGAGAGCAAATACCAAAACTCTGAGCTGCGCCTGTCCATCTACGGCCGCTCCCGTGACGAGTGGGACCGGCTGGCTCAGTGGGCGGTCACTCACAGGGTGTACTCTGATAACGTGCGCTGGCTCGTCCAGGTGCCTCGACTCTTGTGAGTTCTTGTCTATTGAGAGGAAAAGACTGTCTGGTTTTATGAAAACGGGGAAACTTGTTCAAGTATTTATGGAAACATTGCTTATCTCAGCTGGATTCTCTTTTACCAGCCAGTCTGAGTTTTCCGGAGCTCAAATCAAAGTGTTTCCATGTAAAATCAATAAAAAAACCACGATAATACGTCTGTGACCACAGCTCCTGCTCTTTCTAGTGATGTGTACCACACAAAGAAGCAGCTGGCTAACTTCCAGGAGATGCTGGAGAACATCTTCATGCCTCTCTTTGAGGTCACCATCAATCCCCGCAGTCATCCTGAGCTGCACCTCTTCCTGGAACACGTGAGTGTCACTTCACCAGAAACCGGATCACCCCGACTGGCCCGCCGTCAGGGTGTCGCTCTCTCTGTGTGCGTCCAGGTGGTGGGCTTCGACAGCGTCGACGACGAGTCCAAACCCGAGCATCACATTTTCAACCTCGACAGTCCTTTACCTGCTGACTGGACTGAGGAAGACAACCCACCGTACTCCTACTACCTCTACTACACCTACGCCAACATGACCGTTCTCAACCAGCTCAGGAGGTACGAAAGGAGTCACAGTTATCATCTAAATCGTGGGACGAACAGGATAAACATTTACTGAACACTAAAACTACATTTCTGAAACTCTAAAACGTAACTTCTTAACACAATTGTGAACTAGATATATAACATTACCTGTGATAATGCAAGTGTGAATGCTGTGAGCTGAATTTGGCTGCTAAAGATGCTGATAGCTGAAGATGCTGAAATTGATAGCTAAAAGCGCTGAAGCTGATAGCCAGCTAAAATATTAGCTTAAAAGCCAAATTAGCCTAAAAGAAACCCAAACAAACTTAGGTTAGCTAAAACAGTTAGCATGCAGCTGAAAAAATAGCTAAACTTTAAAATATCCTAAAAACTGAAAAAAAGCCCAAATTAGCCAAAACAGCTAGCATTAAAATATTAGCCTAGCTACAAAACAGCCTAAAAAAACGTAAAAAGAAAATCAAAATTAGCCAAAACAGCTAGCATGTAGCTGAAATATTAAACTCCAAAAACAGCCTAAAAAACGTAAAAAGAAAAGCCTAAATTAGCTATAAAATAAAGTAGTTAGCATGTAGCTGAAATATTAGCTAAACTCCAAAACAGCCTAAAAATCTTAGTAAATGCCAAAATAGTTCAAAAATCTATCAGAATGTCAATTATTAAAACTTTAAAACTGTAACTTTTTAACATATGAATAATAAAAGGGCAGGAATATTATTCCAGAATAAATAAACTTAAACCTTAAATAACTTTCAATATTTTACTCTCCATAAAAATATATTTTGTCAAAATTAAAAAAGTTAGAAATAAGCCAAGATAACATCGGATCATTAATAACAATAAGATAAAATGATCTGGAGGGCCGGATAGAATAACCCGGAGGGCCGGATCCGGCCCCCGGGCCTTGACTTTGACACGTGTGATCTAAATACTCCGATTTTATCTCCTTTATTTGAGCTAATGTGAAACATAAAACGAAGGACCCAGCAGAGCTCCATCTCCTGTCAGGATCAGACCATCGACCGGATCAGTGAAGTTCTGACAACCTGCAGGCAGAATGAGGAGAAATCCCTGAAACGAGGAGTTAACCGTGAGTCCTTTGGTCTGACACAGGCAGCGAGGCCTCCACACGTTCGTGCTGCGCCCTCACTGTGGAGAAGCTGGTCCGATCCACCACCTGGTGTCAGGTTTCATGTTGTCAGAGAACATCTCCCACGGACTGCTGCTCCGAAAGGTCAGAACACCTCAACAGTCTGATTCATAGATACTTTGGAACGGTTTGAATCTGCTTATGGACCGATGTGCAAAAGTTTCTATTGTTTTTCAGGAGATAAACCTCTAACTCCTCTAAGAGGATCTTAACAGAAATCATCCCATACATGTAAATATAGTTTACTGGAAATGAAGTAATGACTACTTAAAAAAACAGATTATACAACTATATTTGTTAGATGTAACTTTATTACTAAATGTTGATGTATCTCTGTAATATTAATGATTGTGATTTTCCAACAAATCTTTATTTTTGTTCTGAAGTTTTAAAACAGAGTGACTGCAGATCCTCAAAACGTCTGTTTTGTTCTTCGTACTAACTTAATCCACAATCATTACAGAGCACAACATTGTAAAAGTAATAAATGTTAATGAGTCTTAACTCTTTATTTTTGTTTGTGAGTCGATTTATACGGGCACAAAGGCGGGGTGCTCGCATTGGGGGCGTGGCCAATTTTCTGGCCAATTTTGGGTTTTTTTGTTTTGTTTTGCAATAGGTTTTTTTTTTGTATATTTTTGTTTATATATTTTTGATACATTATTTATTTTTTAAATAATTTTTTCTTACTTTTCTATAAGAAAATTTTCTGTTTTGTAGATTTTTCTTTCTTCATCTACAACCGTTTTAGTCCTTAAAACAACACGTCTACAATATAGATTCCTCGAACATGTTGGTTCATTCTAAGAGAAAGAGTCGAGATATTAGAGATTTCTGTGTTTGTTTTAACAATGAGAACTTTTCATAGTTTTGAGATTGTTTATGGTAAGTTAAACTGCTATTGTTTCTCTAGGGTGTTTTCATGAACTTTTTATGTCTTTTATTCAAAAAAAAACTCTGTAACTCGTTTCTGCATCACCACAAACAAACAAAAAAGAATTTATACTAGACAATATGACCAATACTCCCCCAACGTTTTGCTCTGTAACATCTGTGGATAAAGTAGGAAGAACAGACTGGTGGTATCACGATGAACAGACTAAACAGACACAAATCATGTCTGTCACTCATGTTATCTTATCGTTTTCATGAGCTGATGAGATTAGTGCCCGACCTGTTTAGAGTCCTTTGATTTTGTATTCTTTAAAAAAAACTGACACAAAAAAAAACACCAGTTTTTTGTTTGTTTGTTTTAATTGAATTCAAAACACTCCTATAAAGTTGTAAACAAAGATTATAAGTAACATTTTTGGAGGAGATTCAAGAAAAAATATGTCTAAAATATTTGTAGTGAGCCCCTAAAATGGAGTAAAAAAAAATGTTTTCTAATATTTTTTAAAAATTTAGAAACAGTCAGTTACTGATGCTCACCAGATAGTAACTGGTGCTCACCCAACAGTATCTGGTGCGGACCAGATAGTAACCAGAAAAAAATGTAGAAAAAATCAGTGACTAGTGCTCACCAGATAGTCACTGGTGCATACTAGATACTAACCAGAATTTTTTTTTTTTAAAAAAACGGATAGTAACTGTGCGCACTAGGTAGTAACCAGAAAAAAGTTACTGGTGTGCACCAGATAGTATTTGGTGTGCACCAGATACTAACCAGAAAAAAGGGGAAAAAAACAGATAGTAACTGGTGTGCACCAGTTGGTAACCAGAGCATTTTTTTAGAAAAAACATCAGTGACAAGTGCTCACCAGATAGTATTTGGTTTGCACCAGATAGTCACTGGTGCACACTAGATACTAACCAGAAAAAAAGAACAGATAGTAACTGGTGCACACCAGATAGTAACCAGAAAAAAATTATAAAAAATCAGCTAGTGACTGGTACTCACTAGATAGTAACTGGTGCGCTTACCTGATAGTAACCAGAAAAAAAACGTAGAAAAAAAATCAGTATTCAGTATCCTGCTGGCAGGAAACGGATCAAGCGTCTTTTTAACTCGACATGAAGCTGAACAAAGCTGCAGTGACCCATCAAAGCTGCAGTTATCAGCTGGAGTGTCATGCTCTTTGTTCTCTCTGCGATGCATTCAGGCTCCAGTGCTCCAGTATCTGTACTACTTGGCTCAGGTTGGCATCGCCATGTCACCGCTGAGCAACAACAGCCTGTTCCTCAGCTACCACCGCAACCCACTGCCGGAGTATCTGTCCCGAGGCCTCATGATCTCCCTGTCCACCGATGACCCTCTTCAGTTCCACTTCACCAAAGTCAGTGCAGCCAAAGATGGTGTCGTCATGTTCTAGAGCAGGTTCCCACCAGTGTTCTTCTGTACGCAGGAACCTCTGATGGAAGAGTACAGCATCGCCGCTCAGGTGTGGAAACTGAGCTCCTGTGATATGTGTGAGCTGGCGAGGAACAGCGTCCTCATGAGCGGCTTCTCTCACAGGGTGAGTTTACCACACATTTTCAGCTCGCCAGGCTAAATTTACCATTAGTACCCACATGTTTTCTAAAGTAGCTTCCCAAGGATCCTCGAGAAGTTAGAAGGTTAAAATCCTGAGGAGGAGTTCAAATGTGTTCCTGGTACTAAAGGGGATTTTTTTAATTCAAGATTTGGTGCATACATCCAAGGTCAAAGGTCAATGAAACTTTGGCTGTAGACTCAACCTGGCAGTAATTTGTGAGAATCACTCCAACAAAAGATTGTTTTCCCATATTTGTCTTAAAATGTGAAAATCACCACAAAAAGGCCACCAAGCTGTAGGTCCCCATCCCATAATAATTCCTAGAACTGTCTTTGGATTTGTTAGTGGATTTTGAACTTTTTTTTATCCCCGTAGGAAATTTTTGCCTTAGCTGTTTTGGCTAACTTTAGCTTTAAAAAAAAAAAAAAAGTTTTTAGGCCTCTTTGGAGTTTAGCTAATATTTCAGTTACATGCTAGCTATTTTAGCTAATTTAGGAATTTTTTTTTCATTTTTTTTAGGCTACTTTTAGTTTAGCTAATATTTCAGCCGAATTCTAGCTGTTTTGGCTAATTTAGACATTTTTTGTTTTTTTTAGCCTGTTTTGGAATGTAGCTAATATTTGAGCTACCTGCTAGCTGTTTTGGCTAACCTAAGTTTTTTTTAGGGTATTTTGGAATTTAGCTAATATTTCAGCTGCATTCTAGCTGTTTTGGCTAATTTAGGCTTTTTCAGCTTTTTTTATTAGTCAACTAATTGGGAAAAACAATCGGTGAATAGTCGACTATTAAAATAATTGTTTGTGGCAGTATTAGTGTGAGCTGGTGCTGGGCGATGATGATACATGTCGTGTGGGTGATTTAAATATATATATATATATTGTGAAATAAAATTAAATATTGTGTCATTTTTCTTTTATTTCTAATGTTTTTATGTGTTTATTTTTATAGCAGAACTTTAGTGCAAACTTTTCTTTTCCCCCTAAAAAACTTGAACTGTGCACTCTAAAAATGTTTCTCATTTGTAATTATTCAGTTACAAGTTACTTGAAAAATAGTCAGAAAAAAGTAAGTAATGACATTTTTGTCAAATGTTTTTCAGAGAATAACTGAAGATACACTTCATAGTGGTTTATCGTGATATATATCGTTATTGTGATATAAAATAATTGATATCATGATATGGCCAGCACTCGTGTGAACTGAAAATGGATTAAAATAATCTGCGTGTGGGGAGTCAATCTGCTGCACACCCAATTTAAAGGACCAAAGTGGAATTTGAAGCCAGTGACGTCATAAAACTGTCCTCTGATTTCAGGCTAAGAGCTACTGGCTCGGCCCGAACTACTACAAGGAAGGTCCCGAGAGCAACGACATCCGCCGCACCAACGTTCCGGACATCCGCGTGGCGTACCGCAGCGAGACGCTGACGGAGGAGCTTCACCTCATCACTCACGCCGTGCGCACGGAGGAGCTGGACTCCATCGATGAGGAGGACTCGCTGACCATGGGTCCCGTCTCGGGCCGGCGCTGAAGCCTCGGCGCTGCTTCCTGCTCCGAACGCCAAGGTTACGCTGCCGCCTCGTTTCTGAGGGTCGGCGGTCGTCCACATCAGTCGTAGATTTTTTTTTTCGATCCCTGACATGGTCTTAAGTTCCCTCGATGACTCGTGGAAGGGGAGTCCAATTCACTTTTCCTTTGATTTGGTGTTTAGTCGACTAAGTCGAAGGTTTGCTGGGATCAACGTTCACCGTGGGTCATCGGGCCGGTCTCTGCATGCGTCGGTTTGCTCCCCCGCCCCGGATGACCCCCGTCGTGTCTGCTGTGACACACGGATGCACCGGCATGCCTAAACATCCTACAGTCACAGCTGAACTTCCACCGTGCAGTCCAGTCGCATATATATCTATGCTAGCTGCACTTGCACGACATATAGCGGACCGTCTTGGACCTGCGACAGCCCGCCATGGCGGCTGGTCGTCATACTTGCACAATAAACTCGTGTGTCTGAATGCTGCGGCGCTAAATTGTAGCCAAACACCGTTTTCTTTCTCTTTAATGTACCGAGCTTTTACAATCCTACGTTAATCCTTCTAGAAACTGTAGATCATCAAGCACGAAGAACTCGATGGCCTTGAAGAAAAGAGGAAATGTCTGGTGTCTGCCTGCAAACATTCCTTCTTTCAGGTGCACACAAACACGTCCAGAACCTGCTGGAGGTTCGGTCATGTGTTTAGTGTCTGTGTTTTAGAGCACAAATGAATGTCGGTGGTGAGGCGATTCCAGAACGATCTTCTGCATGCAGCACCAAGCCAAGACTGACCAGTGCCTTTTTCATTTGTAGCTCCTCAGCATGCACTTTTCCCCTGGTGGAACCGCCCCGCTGCATGCTTGTTCCTCTTTGGTTTCGGCATCCTTTCCTGCAGGCGTGCATGTCTGACGGCGTAATAGTTCAGCGCTGCCTGCAAGCTTCTGGATTCTGCCGACAGTCGAAAGCGCCGTAGAAGCGCTTTCCGGTTCCACCCTTCACACGCTCCGTCCCGTCAACCTGTGACCTCTAGAGAGAGTAGCATCAGTAGCAGGACCGGACCAGCAGCAACGTAAGCGTCCTTTGGTGTTGAGCTGTTAGAATGTGTGTGTCAAACACCAGTTATGAAGAGAAAACATTTTCAAAAAATAAAAGCAAATTTCTGACCCAGGAGTGTCAAAGTCAATCGGACAGGGAGCCAAAATCCAAAACACACCTTATGTCACGGGCCGATCAGGATCAACATTTAATGAACACTTGAAAACCAAATGTTTAAACTTTAAAACCGTAACTTGAGCATAATTATGAACTAATTCTGCTAGTGTGAATGCTGTGAGCTGAATTTGGCCGCGGAAGATGCTGAAATTGATAGCTAAAATCATTGAAGCTGATAGCTGAAAACACTGAAGCTATTTGCCAACTAAAATGTTAGATAAATGCAAAATTAGCCTAAACAACAAAAAGAAAAACTACTAAATTAGCCAAAACAGTTTGCTTGTTGCTGAAAAAAATCGCTAAACTTCAAAATAGCCCAAAAACTGAAAAAAAAACAAAACATCTAGCATGTAGCTGCAATATTAGCTAGGCTCCAAAATAGCCTAAAAAATCTCAGTAAATGTCAAAATAGTTCAAAAAGCAGCAGAATTTTATCCAATTCTAGTCAATTTTTGAAACTTTAAAACTTTTTAACATAATTATGAATAATAAAAAGACAGGAAAATTATTCCAGAATAAATCAACTTAAACATTAAATAACTCTCTGTGTTTTACTCTCCATAAAAAAATATTTTGTTAGTTAGAAATGTTAGAAACTTCGAAATAAGCACAAGATAACATCGAACCATCAGTAACAATAAAATAAAATGATCTCGAGGGTCGGATAGAATTACCCGGACGGCCGGATCCAGGGGGAGGGGCTAGATCGGCGGTTAAATTCATCTTTTTTGACCAAAATACAAGTGGGTGGGGAGTGAATTTACAAGTAATTTTATATAAATAAAACAGACAAACCTCTGCTTTGAGCTCATATTCTATGGAGCTAAATTGGGGCCAATATTATCTGAAATCCAAATGAAAAAAACAAAAACGATGTTTGGCCCAAAAAATGATGCGATGTCTTTAACGGGCCACAACAGGGCCAAAAGTTTTTAAACTGAAACTTTCACATTAGAAAAAAAAACAAAAAGAGTTAAAGGGGAAAAAAAATGTTTGAAACTGAAATTTTGAGTTTTTAAACCTAAAAAAAATATCATTTTAAGATGAAAATAAGTAAATTTTAGAATAGCAAACAGTTTTGGACATTATAATTTTTTTTTAATTTTCTTTGAAATTGTCCTGTGTGAATGTACAAAACAAAAACAAAACTACAGACAACCAGTTTCGCGTAGGTCATGTTGCCTTTATGTTACTGGTCCGGCCCACTTGAGACCAGAAGTTTGACACTCCTGGATTGGATCTTAGTTTGTTTGCAGGATGAGCAGCAGCGATGTTCTCTAACTCTGAACTTGTGTTCTGGAAGGTAAAATTAGACACTTTAAGGAGATGACCGTCGTAGTTAAAGCAGGTGTTGTTGTTGTTGTTGTTTTCTAGCACAGTCCTGATTTTACTGTTGTAGCCGTTCCTGATGTTTTTCCTGGAACTGAATTGGTAGATAGAAGAGGCCTGGATTAAAGTCGTTGCCTAGCAACCGACTAACATTAAAAAGGCAACTTGTTTTCCAGTTTTCTTCGTTTATGATTTGAAATCTTTTCTGCTTTAGGCTTTTTTTCTAATCTTCTGTGATTTATTATTGATGTTTGACCTCGTTTGTAGTTTTTACAGATTTCATCCCTGAAGTTTTACGTTTGATCACACCAGAAGTATTGACTCTAACAAACCCATCCGGCTCGTTTGAGCTTCTTCTCCTCCTCCATTTCATCCTACCTCACAAATGTCTCCATTCATACCTTCCTCTGACTAACGTTTAATCTCTTTAAATCAGGAACATTTAGTTGAAACTGTCGGGACTCATTTCAGACAAAAAATCTGCAATTTCCAACAAAACAACAACATCGTTTACTCTTCTAGAAACAGATCAGATGTTCAAACGTTCTCCTGTGGAGCTTCTGAAACTAAAACACAAATCAGGTCACTGCATTTCAGAGGCTTTTTAATCATTTAACCCACAGATTTCCTTCAATTGTCCGGCGACTCTGATTCCTGAAGACGTTCTTTGTTCTCTCCAAACTGTCAGAACTTTTCCACCGTTGTCACTTTTTCACCATGATGGTTTTGTTTGAAATAAAGCATGAGAAATCACCAAACATGAGTCCGAACATTTTATTAACATACATCTGTATATGTCACAGTTGCAGAAATCAGTTAAATTCTAAATTGTGGTATTTTTTGTATTTATTTACACTGATGCTCTGATTTATGTACAGAAAAACTTCTTTTAAAGTTGCGACAGACATTTTTAGTTTAAATAATACATATATTTCTCTTTAAGTTATGTTCTCTTCATGGTGTCCTGCAGCTTCGGTCTTGATCCAGGTTTATTTAACTGTTATTCTAAGGGTGGAAAAAACATGGATGTAAAACATGGACACGATCTGAAAGGGAAGCGACTGATGTGACTCACAGCCAGAGCGGAGCGGACCGCCTGCAGCTGGAAGAAGACACGTCCTCCCTCCTCCTGACAGACCGTCTTCAGCTCCTCGCGACTCATCCCCAGCAGCATGGAGCCGCTGAGCACGCCCAGACAGCGCACGGTGCTGCAGGGAGGCGCTGTGTTAGTTCACGTCAAACTTGTTCCTCCAGAGGAAACGTTCTAAATCGGCCTTCAGATAAACTCCAGACAGACGATTGGTTTCTGTTTGTCCGGCAGGTTACATCACACCACTTCAAAGCAGAAGCATCTGTCAGTTTGATTCACTTCAGGGCTAAATTTCTATTTTCATTTTGAATTTTTATGTTTTATCCTTCCCCATCAAGGCTGAAACCACAAAACAAAAACCTTCAAAGAAAACTGCATCAAATCTAAAAGGTGAAATGGTGTTTTAGAACAAATATTAATTTTCGGACAATTCAAGGCTGAAAATAAAACATGAAGGACACGAGCTGCACTCATCCTCATCCCCATCACAGATGCTGTCGTAAAGTTTCACTGAGTAACGAACTGAAGGAACAATTTGAGCTTCAGAGGTCAGAATGAAACGGCATCAGAGCGTATGGTGTTAAATTTACGCCAAAACTAACAAATGCAAACGTATATCGAACTCCACACACGCAATGAACATACTCCAGACGCGCAGGGATCGTACTCCAGGCCCGCAATAATCGTATTCCACGTGTGCAATGAACGTATTCCAGGCGCACAATGAATGTACTCCAGGCGCGCAATGAACGTACTCCAGGCGCGCAATGAACATACTCCAGGCGCGCAATGAACATACTCCAGGCGCGCAATGAACGTACCCCAGGCGCGTAATGAATGTACTCCAGACGTGCAATGAACGTACTCCAGGCGCGCAATGAACGTACTCCAGGCGCGCAATGAACATACTCCAGGCACGCAATGAATGTACTCCAGGCGTGCAATGAATGTACTCCACGTGTGCAATGAACATACTCCAGGCGCACAATGAATGTACTCCAGGCGCGCAATGAATGTACTCCACGTGTGCAATGAACGTATTCCAGGTGCGCAATGAACGTATTCCGGGCCCGCAATGAATGTACTCCAGGCGCGCAATGAACGTACTGCACGTGTGCAATGAACATACTCCAGGCGCGCAATTAACGTACCCCAGGCGCACAATGAACGTAATCCAGGTTGTTTCTTATGGTTTGATGACTCTTATGCATTCACTTGTTTTTACTTTTTATATAATTTCAAGAAGTTTTTATTTTAATAAATTATTTTTCATTTAATTGAAAATATTGTCCTAATTCATTTTTTATGTTTATCAAATAATTATAAAAGGACATTTTACAAAAACCTTTCACGGCGATTAAAAACAAGATGTTGAGGTTCATGTCACGTCCACAATTATGAAAAATATCGATATTGGTATTGATATCGGTGATATTGATCGGTATTGGATCGATACAGGTCAATGCCAGTAAAAAAACATTTTTGTCTGTTTGGTACTGATCCGAACCTAATAAGAGCAGCAGAGCCTTTTTTTCACCCTTTTAGGAACATTTGACACTACTTTGCATCATTACATCGTCGTTTTTTATTATAAATATGAATTAGATTTATTTTTTTGCACAAATAAATACAAAAATATTAAGATAAACTGGAATTTTCCCCAAATCGTTTTTTACTTTAACAGAAACTCATATGACTTTTTTTTTCACTTTCATTTTTCTCCTTCAGAATCTGCTGGAATTATTTTGTTAACAATTAAAAAGTGACAGTAAATCAAAGAATAAACATTGGAGCTCGGCTGTAAAATTGAAGTTAAAAACTCTGGATACTCACATTGGGCTGAAGCCTTTGTCTTCTAACCAGGCTTTTACCTCTGCTGGTTTGGACTTCTTTGTGAGGACAGGAGACGCCACAGCCTGTTGTGAAAGCAGGACATCCTTCTATCTGTCATCCTTCCTGCACGTTTGGAGTTCTGGAGTGTAAATACCTCATAGGGCTGCTCATCTTCATCCTCCAGGACGTTGTTGGGAACATAACCTTCCTCCCCTCTGCTGTTCCTCACCTTCCACCACTGCTTCGACTTGTCCAGCAGCTGAAAACACAGGAGACAAAGTTCTCCATGTTTGCATATGTGACTCCAGAACAGACAGAAACAGCTGTTTACCTCCACCATTTCTCCTCTTCTGACAGTGAGCTCTCTGGAGTTTCGGGAAATGAAATCGTGCTTGACACGCAGGTCACAGATTTTTATCTCAACTGGGCTGAAAAAAAAAACCAATTTCAATTCAGGTATTTTTGGTCTTTTTTTATTTTTATTTTTTTTGGAGAAAAGTGTGTGTCTGAGCGCACCGAGGCTTTTGTGGAGGCGGCTGCAGCCGTGGCTGAGGCTTTAGCTGCGGCTGTGGCTTCGGCTGCGGCTGCGGCTGCGACTGCGGCTTCGGCTGCGGCTGCGACTGCGGCTTGTGATTTCTGGGAATCTGCATATAAAACATGAGTCATCATGGTGGTTCTTTGTTATGTTTCGGCCAAAAAGTGAGAGGCGACCTCCTCGTTTTTGCTGCTAGGTTTATGTGAAGGTTTGAGGCTGGGTGGAGGTTCTGGACTGGCCTGTCGGCTCTCAGGTTCTGATCCCTCTGTGACTTCAGGAGGCTGCCAGCCGTCATAGAACTCCAGAGTGTATGTTGGGATGTCCTCATCGTCTTCAGGCCACTGAGTGCTGGGATTCAGTCAAAGATCTCAGTATGGATGGAACTAGAAAAGTTGCATTACCTGCGATAATGCTAGTGTGAAGCCTAGCTGAAAGGATTTACTGAAAATGCAAAAGTTATTTGCAAAATGTTAAGTTTGCTAAAAGACTCTGAAAAGAGCGCTGAAGTTGAGCTAAATTTATGAAAATATTGTGGTAAAATTGGATAAAAATCCTCAATCAGTGCCAATTTTGCAAAAATATTTAGTGTGTTAGCCTCCTCCAAAAAAATCTCTGTATATAACAAATTAGTCAAAAACGTTAGCATGTTGCTAAAATATTAGCTAAACTCCAAATTAGCCCAAAAAACCTCAGTAGAAAACAAATTAGCCAAAAAAGATAGTTCATTGCTTAAATACTAACTAAACTACAAAATAGCCTAAAATTCCTCCATAAACTAAATTAATCAATAACATTAGCATGTTGCTAAAATAGAAGCTAAACTCCAAATTAGCCTCCTCAGAAAACCTCTGTAGATAACAAATTAGCCAAAAACGTTAGCATCTTACTAAAATATTAGCTAAACTTCAAATTAGCCCAAAAAACTTCAAAAGATGCCAAATTAGCCACAAAAAGCTAGCTCGTTGATTAAATACTAGCTTAACTCCAAAATCCATTAATTTTTTTAGTAAATTAAATTAGACAAAAATGTTAGCATGTTGCTAAAATAGAAGCTAAAATTAGCCTGTAAAAACTTGAGTAGACACAAATTAGTCAAAAACTTTAGCATAAAGTAAAATAATAGATAAACTCCAAATTAGCCCCCAAAAAACTCAGTATATACCAAATTAGCCCCAAATAAATAGCTCATTGCTTTAATATTAGCTAAACTCTAAATTTTTTGAAAATTACTTTTAAAATTTCAAAACATAGCCCATGAATATATTTAAAGGTTTGTTGAAATCTAATTATTTTTTTAACATTTATTTGAAAAACTATAAAGTTTATGAATATAAAAAAAAAAAAAACACAAGTAATGTCCTGAAGAAAATGAACGTTTGATACCAAGATTTCTGAAATCACTGAATGTGTGATCAAATTTTTTAATGAGCAAAAAATATACCAAAAGAAGCAGGAGAATCACTTTAGTGAATGCTGACTAAGCAATCAAACTACTGCTCCCAGCGGGGACAGAGTTTGGGTTTTTGTACCTCGGGATGTTCCAGGGATCTCCCAGAGACTGCCACAGCTGGTCCTCCTCTGGCGTTGCCTCCTCACTCATGAAGCGGATACACTGAGGCGTGAAGAGGGGAGCGATGATGGTCTGAGACAGATTCTCAGGACAGTGAGGAATCACCTGAGAGGGAGAAACGAGTCACAGATCAGTCAAGTGGTTTGATCTTAAAGCAGCTGCGAGTCCAGGTCATGCCTAAAGGCCACTTCCTGATCAGGAAAAGTTTCCACGTTTACCAAACGATTGGATTTGACAGGATGTTCTCTGCACTGATTTTTTCTTTAAACAAATCAGCTTCATTTCCACTCTATAAAAGGTATTTGCAAACAGCAACCAGGTTGTGGTTCCTGTGCAAACACCGGAGATTTGCATTTATTGACACTGATGAACATTTTCCACAAGAATAAAAAAAGGAGCCATTCCCAGTTTGACTTAAACACCATGTCATAGAGAAACATTAAACTAGAAAAGTTGCATTACCTGCAATAATGCTAGTGTGAATTGAAAGTAGACTTTGCTGAAGATGCTGAAGCTTTTAGCTGAAAATGGTGACGCAATTTACTTTAATTCCTGATAGGATTTGGTGAAAATGCAAAAGCTATTTGCAAAATGTTAAATTTGCTAAAATACTGGAAATGTTGTTAAAGGGCTATGAAAGAGCGCTGAAGTTGACCAAAATTTCTGAAAAAAAATGTGGTAAAATGACTTAAAAATCCCTAATACATGCTAATTTAGTAAAAATATTTAGTGTGTTGCTTAAATATGAGCTAAACTTCAAATTAGCCCAAAAAACCTTAGTAGATGCAAAACTAATCAAAAAAAAAAAAAAAAAAAAAAAAAAAAAAAAGCTAGCACACTGCTTGACTACCAGCTAAACTCTAAAATAGCCTAAAATTCCCCAGTAAACTAAGTTAGTCAAATATGTTAGCATGTTGCTAAAATAGAAGCTAAACTCTGAATTAACATAAAAAAAATCAGTAGATAACAAATTAGCCAAAAACTTTAGCATGGTGTTAAAATGTTAGCTAAACTCCAAATTAGCATAAAAAGCTCAGGGGTTGTCAAATTAGCAAAAACAGAAAAAAAAAGCTAGCTTGTTGCTTAAAAACAAGCTAAACTCTAAATTAGCATAAAATTACTCAGTAAACTAAATTAGTCAAATATGTTAGCATGTTGCTAAAATAGAAGCTAAACTCTAAATTAGCCTATTAAAACCTTAGTAGATAACAAATTAGATAAAAACGTTAGCATGTTGCTAAAATATTAGCTAAACTCCAAATTACCATATAAAGCTCAGGGATGCCAAATTAGCAAAATAAATAAAAAGCTAGCTTGTTGTTTAAAAAAACAGCTAAACTCCAAAACAGCCTAAAATTCCTCAGTAAACTAAATTAGTCAAATATGTTAGCATGCTGCTAAAATAGAAGCTAAACTCTAAATTAGCCTATCAAAACCTCAGTAGATAACAAATTAGTCAAAAACGTTAGCATGTTACTAAAATATTAGATAAACTCCATTTTTTTTTAAAGTACACACAAAAAAATGTTGAACAATATCGGAGCTATCAAGTCACACAGTTTAGATCCAGATTCCAGCTCAGACGAGGAAAACAAAGATGTTTATGGATCTATTTGTCAGCAAGGGGCTGCATCAGAATGGAGTTTTTTGGAACATATTTTCTATATCACAAATGCAATCTTTTTCAGATGGCAGTCCTGATTCACTACAGTTTGAATGAAGAAATACTCAGAAATCCCATTTTAATCTTAATTTTCTTCATATACATGTCCTCCATCATCAGAAAAATTCCACAAGAACATGTTAACACCATAAAACACAATTTTAATCAGTCGGTCTTTAGTATAATTAATCCTGGTATTTGAAAGTGTTCTTAGGTAACATGAAATTACTTAAAAGAAAAATTAAATATACAAAACGTACATATTGTAATGTAGAGAAGAGGGAGTGCACAAAATCCGCCGCACTGGGATTATTGATCTTCCCGTTGAGCTCTCCCTGTCAAAGACAACTCATCATTACTGCCTGAGAGGTTTGGTCTGATGGAGCCATGAGAATATGTGAGAAGACACTAACCAGAAGGTTAAGACCATATTTAATTTTACGGAGACATGCCGCAAACTCCTCTGGAGAAGGCATTCCTTTGACAACTGAAACACATCACATAATCCACTGAAATGATTTATCTGGAGAATGATGTAAAATGAGAGATGCAAACAAATTACCTTTTTTCTTTTTCTTGTTTTTCTTTTGATTTTTGGCATCCACAGCCGCTATTTGCCCGATGAAGATCTCTACATCATTTAAAATATGATTTAAAATGTCCTGCAAAGAGACAAAAACAACCGGCTTTCAATCAAAATTGTAATTTCTTTTTAAAGATGTAAAAGAGCATCAACATTTCAAACAGTTCTGGATCGTTTAATTTAGAATTACAAGTTCTAAGGATGGATGGATGGATGTAGAGATGGATTAGTGGATGGATGGATGTAGAGATGGATGGATGGATTGATGGATGGATGTATGTATGGATGGATAGATGTAGAGATGGATGGATGGATGTAGAGATGGATTAGTGGATGGGTGGGTGGATGGATGTAGAGATGGATTAGTGGATGGATGGATGGATGGAAGGATGGATGGATGGGTGGATAGATTGATGGATGGATGGATGTAGAGATGGACGGATGGATGGATAGATGGATGGATGTAGAGATAGACAGATGGATGGATGGATGGATGGATGGATGTAGAGATGGATTGATGGATGGATGTAGAGATAGACGGATGTATGGATGGATGTAGAGATGGACGGATGGATGGATGGATGTAGAGATAGACGGATGGATGGGTGTAGAGATAGACAGATTGATGGATGGATGGATGGATGGATGGATGGATGTAGAGATAGACAGATGGATGGATGGATGTAGAGATGGATGGATGGATGTAGAGATAGACGGATGGATGGATGAATGTAGAGATAGACGGATGGATGGATGGATGTAGAGACGGATGGATGGATGAAGGGAACGCACCACATTCCTCTGTAGTTCTGTGTACGGTTTAGTAGACGGACGACTGGGAGGTTTTTCTTCGTACTCATCCTCATCAGGAGGTCCGTCCAGCTTCAACTCATCAAATTCATCATTTTCTTGACACAATGACAAAAAAGAGGATGATTTCATTCAACAATTGACCTTTTACCAACATTATTACCCATTTAACCTTCTGTTTGTAGATATTAAAGTAATGAAAATATCAGTTCAGGCTGAGAAGAACCCTGACAGTTTTGCAGTTTTGTTCCTTCTGCCACATACTTTCAAAATTACAGATACAATAATCAGGTCCACCTTTCTAACTCAACGCAAAATTCTAATCAGCCAATCACATGGCAGCAACTCAATGTATTCATTCATGTAGGCGATATAATGGTGTGGGGGTATTTTCTTGTCCCCCTTTGAGCCTCCTAGTACCAACTGATCATGGTTCCAATACTACAGTCTATCTGAGTATTGTTAATGACCATGTCCATCCCTTTATGACCACACGGGACCATCTTCTGATGCTACATCTTCTGAGAACAAGAACTAGAATTATCTCAGCAACTGTGTGAAACTATCATGTCAATATCACCAAACTCTCTGAGGAATGACTCCTTGTTGAATCTATGTCCCCAAGGATTAAGGCAGTTCTGCAGGTAAAGAGGAGGTCCAACCAGGTACTAGCAAGGTGGACCTAATAAAGTGGTAGTTGAGTGTAGTTGTGCTTGCAGATTCATTCTTCTTCTACCTTAGTTTCAAAGCCACACATGTGATCCACCAACAATAGTTTCTGTTCAGTAGGAGAAAATGTGGGTCCGGATGGGTTTGTCCACATTCTGTGGTGGCCCCACCTGTGTTTGCCCACTTTGGCTTAAGTAGGGACTCAGTGAGTTAGCTCGCTACACGAGCTAGTCCCCTTATAGACAGCGTAGCGTGCTAGCAACCTCCACTGTAGTAAGCTCCATTGTAGCAAGCTAGCGAGTTCTGCTGTAGAATGCTAGCAAACTTGTCTGTAGCGAGTTAGTGAGCTAGCAAGCTCTGTAGTAGCATACTAGCAAGCTCCCTTTTAGCAAGCTCTGTGGTAGCATACTAGTGAGGTCCTCTTGAGTGAGCAAAAAAACTCCACAGTAGTATGCTAGCGAGCTCCTCTGTAGTGAGTTAGCGAGCTCTGCTTTATCAAGCTTGCGAGCTCTGCTGTAGAATGCTAGCAAACTCGTCTGCAGGGAGTTAGTGAGCTCCTTTGTGTTCAGCTAGCAAGCTGTGCGGTAGCATACTAGCAAGCTCTTCTGTAGTGAGCTATCAAGCTCCACTGAAGTACGCTAGTGAGTTCCTCTTTAGCAAGCTCCTCTGTAGCGAGCTCCACTACACTGTAGCATGCTAGCAAGCTCATATGTAGCGAGCTCTGCTGTAGAATGCTACAAAGCTCAACTGTATCGAGTTACCGAACTCCTTTGTATCGAGCTAGCGAGCTCCGCTGTACCGAGCTAGCAAGCTCCACTCTAGTATGCTAGTAAGCTCCTCTGTATCGAGCTAGTGAGCTCTACTGTAGTGAAGTAGCAAGCTCCACTGTATCAAGCTAGCGAACACCTTTGTATCAAGCTGGTGAACTCCGTTGTAGCGAGCATTCAAGTATGCTACTACCCTCCTCTTTAGCAAGCTAGCGAGCTCCTCTGTGGCAAGCTAGCGAGCCCCTCTGTATCGAGTTCGCAAGCTCCACTGTATCAAGGTAGCGAACTAGCGAGCTCATCTGTATTGAGCTAACGAGCTCCTCTGTATCCAGCTAGCGAGCTCCGTTGTATCGAGCTAGCGAGCTCCTATGTATCAAGCTAGTGAGCTGCTCTATATCGAGCTAGCGAGCTCCGTTGTATCGAGCTAGCGAGCTCCTTTGTATCAAGCTAGTGAGCTGCTCTATATCAAGCTAGCGAGCTCCGTTGTATCGAGCTAGCGAGCTCCTTTGTATCAAGCTAGCGAGCTCCGTTGCATCGAGCTAGCGAGCTCCTTTGTGTCAAGCTAGCGAGCTGCTCTATATCAAGCTAGCGAGCTCCTTTGTATCGAGCTAGCGAGCTGCTGTATATCGAGCTAGTGAGGTCCTTTGTATCAAACTAGCGAGCTCCTTCGTATCAAGCTAGCAAGCTCCGTTGTATCAAGCTAGTGAGCTGCTCTATATTGAGCTAGCGAGCTCCTTTGTATCGAGCTTGTGAGCTCCGTTGCAGCTCGCTGGCCACTGAGTTCCCACTTTAGCCAAAGTGGGCAAATACAGGTGCGGCCACCACAGAAACTGTAGACAAACCCATTCGGGGTCCACATTTTCTGCCACTCTTAAACCATATGGGCCCACTTAGCCTTGCTGGCTGGAACCATTTGCATCACAAACTGCATGTTCTGTTTGAAGTTCCTCTCAGATTTTTGATGTTTTTACTGTAATAACTGTAAAGCTGGACGAGGTTCTCACCATGTTGTCTCTGCTCTCTTCCATTGCTGCTTCCAAAAACAAGAAAGGAACCCATTAAAAAAAAGACCAATGAAGTTAAACTTGATTCACATTGTTTTTACTGTACCTGTAGTCTGAGGCCTCAAACCTGTTTTCTAGAGCTCGCTTTAGATCCTTCTCCACATAATCTGCCTGGAAACAGGAAACAGTACTTCTGTTCAGTCCATCAAACCTCATGGTGGGATTTCCTAAATAACTATTGACCTCCTGCACATCCTCACCCGGATTTCCTCGCACTGGAACATGAAGATGGTGGTGGGTTTTCGGCGCAGCTGCACCGACACGATGAGGAGGGAGCTGAAGCCTTCAGTGTTCAGCACGGCGTCCAGCTCCAGGATGTCACTGAGGGAAATGGACTCCAGCTCCTCCTAAAACGCACACGTGTGCATGAGCTTCTATTTGGGCTTGAAAAGATGAATCTGAAGATACTTCAGTTGTTACAAAAACTTTGACTTTTGCTAAGGACTGGTGATTAGTCTACCACAACTATTTTAAGATGCTTTTATCCCAAAAGCCGAAACATTTCTTCTCTATTCTACTAAAACACAATGAAAATTTGCTATTTCTGATCTGCAGAAAATGGAGAAAATTGGTTATCTTGCGCTTATTTCTAACTTGAATAATTTTGACAAAATATATTTTCATGGAGGGTAAAATATTGAAAGTTATTTAAGGTTTAAGTTAATTTATTCTGGAATAATATTCCTGCCTTTTTATTATTCATATTTATGCTAAAAGTTACAGTTAAAAATTGGCATTCTGATAGCTTTTTGGAATATTTTGGCATTTTAGATTTTTTTTAGGACATTTTTTCTAATATTTACTAATACTTCCGCTACATGCTAACTTTTTTGGATTTAGGCTAATATATACACGTAGGCTGTTTTGGCTAATTTAGGCTTTTTTTCAGTTTTTCTGGATATTTTGAACGTTTATTTTTTCTGCCTCATGATAGCTGCTTTGGCTAACCTAAGGTTTTTTATTTTTATGTTTTTTGGACTAATTTGGCATTTAGCTAATATTTTAGCTGACTATCAGCTTCAGTGTTTTTAGCTATCAATTTCAGCATCTCCAGCAGCCAAATTCAGCTTACAGCATTCACACTATCACAGGTAATGCTGCATATCTAGTTCATAATTATGTTAAAAAGTTACGGTTTTTAAGTTTTAAAAATGTAGTTTTAGAGTCTCCAATAAGTGTTTATCCTGTTCAGTCTGCGACCTAACGTGTGTTTTGGATTTTGGCCCCTTGTGCGATTGAGTTCGGCACTCCTGCGTTAACACTTGAGGCGACACCGGTGACGCTTAAACACAAAATCTTTAACATTCTGGAATGTTTCAGCAGTTAAACTGTTAAAGGTTGAAACATTACAGTAAATCAAAGAAAATAAACACTGGATCTCTGGTGTTAAAGGGTTAAATAATAACAGAAGTACAACACCAAAACTACTACTACTCAAATAGTGACGCCAGAGGAAGCCGACGAAGAACCGAATAACCACAAAAACCAATGTAAAAAATTACAGGGCTAGAAAATCCACTGGAGCAGAAGAAATTCCAGCTTCAACAAGCATCCAGGTCAGACTAAGGAAAAGATTCCACCCAGGAATTCTCCTCCTTTCCTACTGTTTTGTGGAGCGGAAACCCCTAAAGTCCCACTCCAACCATATTTGGATTTGATTTACCATCATCCCTTTGTTTACAGTCTCTCCCACCCTTTAGCAAAAAGCAGTACACCTGAAATTTAAATTATTAAAGGGTGACCAAACAGGTAAAGTTGGAGGCTGACTCCGCCCCCAGCCAAAATGTGAAAATCCAGTCAGAGGGGTGGAGCTTGGGGGCAGGACTGTTATCATTACTGGAGCTACAGATCATGGCGTCAGACTACCTGAAACTTACATGGTTTGACCTATCACAAAATTCATCTGTAATACTTCAATTCAACCTGTAGGGGGCAGCACACCGACGGTTTTTGACTATGTTTTCAAGAATTAATCAATTTTATTTTAATTTATCAAAACTTTGGCAATGACCAACAGACAACACTTTTAAAGCCCCATTTATAGAATTCAAAAAACAAAAGAAGTTGATTTATGGTTTGGTTACGCTTTAAATTTACTTGAGTGTACTCCCACAATGGTTTTTAGATCTTTTCTAGCTTCAAATAAAAAGTCTAAATTTAACCTCATAGATTGTATTTCTCCTTTAAAAAAAAAAAAAAAATCACATGTAAACAGTTGGGGGCTCGTCCGGGATTTCAAAGAGTAGTAAGGGCCAATGTAAATTCCCCCCCTCTCCCTCAACTTCCATTTGTAGCGGAATTTCTCGTAAAAGTGGTGTCCTAAGTACTTTTTTATGATCCCACCCTCCAATTGGAGGGATACAGAGGCCACCGTGTCACGCTGTGCCGCGAAAGGGAAGCGCTTTTCTCCACGTGGATGTTCTCTGGAGCACAGAAGTTTACTTTTAAATCTGAGTCATGACTTTTTGTTGCAGCATGACCTTTTTAAAGTTATAGAACCGCTGTTGTTATGCATGTTCAAGTGCTGGAAGCTCCGCCCTAACGCTAGCTGACCGGCGACTATTGGCAACATCACTGAGCAAAAGTGACGTCCAGATCCAGAGACACTATTCTTCCATAACTCTCCGTTTGGAGGGCTCAATGAAGGGCTAGGGAGAAGGGAAGATTTTGGATTGGGCCGTGAGAGGATGTCCAACTTTGCTTCTGGGCCAAGTGCAAATGCACCACTGCAATTGAACGTCCTAAATTCTATCCTACCTATAAGTGCAGAATGTACGATGGAACTCGTCATTTTTTGACGTGCTGGTTGTTCCAATTAAATCAGGGGTCCCCGACCTCTGGGACGCAAATTGGTATCAGTCCAGTACTGGGACGTGGACCGCACCGGTATGCTTAACCCGGTACCAGGCACAAGTTGGTACCAGACGTGGATCAGTATTGGATGCAGATGAGAACCGGTTCCAGATGTAATACCGGTTCTGGACGCAGACCAGGCTAGAGTACCAGGATAGGGTCCCAGTACCAGCTGCGTCCCAATGTTCGGTTCGAGTTAAAAAGTTTTAAAGTTTTAAACATTTAGTTTTAGTGTGTTCATTAAAAGTTTGTCCTGTTCAGGCTGCGATCTAAGGTGTGATTTAAGCTCAGTGGCCTTGTAGTAGAGTGTCCGCCCTGAGATTGGACGGTCGTGGGTTCAAATCCTGGCCGAGTCATACCAAAGACTCAAAACATGGGACCCAGTGCCCCCCTGCTTGACACTCAGCACTAAGGAGTTGGACTGGGGGGTTAAACCACCAAATGGTTCCCGAGCGCGACTGTGTCTGCAACTCACCGCTCCCCCAGGGGATGGATCAAATGTGGAGAACAAATTTCACACACCTAGGCGCGTGACAAATAGTGGGACTTTAACTTAACTTTGGCCGCCTCTGTGATTGAGTTTGACACCCCTGATGTACATTTAGTGCGGAATAGATACTATCTGAATACTTCTTCAGACTAAATTGGAACATTTTAAGTTTACAATGTATAGATAGTGTTTAAAGAGTAAACTTTAAGTAAACTGTCTCACATTTAGAATGGACTGAGTATACTGTAGTACACATGACCCTTGTGTTATCCCAGGTATGTTGACGTTGGGAGTAGGGTCATCTAGACCCACACAACAGTGCGCTAATCTTTTTTTTTCAATAATTTTTGATTTTCACTGGCGTTTGTGTCAGACGTAAAATCCTGTCCACCTTCATCCACATTTGTCAGGATGGATTACACGTCAATTTAAGGCTTGGGTCATCTGGAACCCATAAGATAGCACAAGGATTAAACAGACTACTATTTGCCGAGGGACTTCAGCCTCTAACAACCCCCAATCTAAGCAACAAAAATGGCAAGATGCTTAAAAAACAACATTTGCATACAAAAGTCTTGCTTCCTGTAGGACTGACTTCACCGCATCACTGCTCCACTCATGCTGCTTACCTTCGTCTCAATGTCACTGAGCAGCAGGTTTGCCCCGTGCACCTCCAGCATCATGTTCTGACCCCACACTCGGCCCATCTGGTCCAGCAGCTTCAGGCGCTCCACACAGTCCCTGGCGTTCCTCAGATCCTTCCCGTCCAGATCACAGGTGAACAGGTGCTGCAGCAAACACCCATAAACACATGCTGGTGATCAGAGCCTGACTCCAGGAGCGCACGCTCCAGCTCGCCGGTCGCCGTACCTCCACCCTGTACTGGTTTTTCTCCATCATTTTGTTCACTGCAGCTGCGTAATGCCTCCTCTGTACTGTTGAGTCACAAATGACAGTTATGAGGGATTTCTCACTGATTCATAATAACCAGTGACTACAGTAACTCACAATAAATGGACTTTGCACTAGGCCTGGACAGATTCGATATTTCTGATGACGTCTCGTCCATCGTGGAATAACCACTGAGAAGCGCCACAGCAGACAGAGTTGGTGAAAGCGGTTTGAGGTGAAGAGACTCGATGGAAACAGGAGAAACTCAAAGATACGTACTTGGACCTCATCGATCCCGTGTAGCTGTTGGTGTCATAGCTGAAGGGACTGTTTTCCCTGAACATCCTGTCCACGGCAGCCTGCAGGGATTCACGTAAAACACACACACCATAAATGTCCCATGTTATGCTGACTCACCGACCATGCATCTGGAATTAAGCTGCTAATCATTTATCTAGGGCGTGTGTTTTATCGTCCCATTAAGGGAAAAGCCACTATAAAATAAAAGAATGCAGAGACTTTGAATCGGAATTTAAAAACACTAAAACAGCTTTTACACTGCTGCACGGCAGAAAGCATTTCAACATTCTTATAGTATTGTAAATGATCTGCAAGAACTAAATATGTCCACGTGGCTTCAGAATATATTATTATAGAGCATCATGTGTCAAAGTCAAGGCCCGGGGGCCGGATCCGGCCCTCCAGGTAATTCCATCCCGCCCTCCAGATCATTTTATTTTGTTGTTATTAATGACCCGATGTTATCTTGCACTTATTTCTGATTTGTAGAATTTTGACTAAATGTATTTTTATACAGAGTAAAATATTGAAAGTTATTTAAGGTTTAAGTTGATTTATTCTGGAATAAAATTCCTGGCTTTTTATTATTCAGAATTATGTTAAAAAGTTACGGTTTTAAAGTTTTAAAAACAGACATTCTGCTAGCTTTTTGGACTATTTTGGCATTTACTGAGATTTTTTAAGCTATTTTGAAGTTTAGATAATATTTCAGCTACATGCTAGCTTTTTTGGCTCATTTAGTTTTTTTTTTTTTTTTAAGTTTTTTAGGCTAATTTGGGAATTTAGCTAATATTTTAGCTGGCTATCACATTCAACATTTTCAGCTATTAGCTTCAATGATTTCAGCGACCAAATTCAGTTTACAGATTTCATTCTAGCATGATTGCAGGTACAATGCTATATATCTAGTTCAAAATTGTGTTAAAAAGTTATGGTTGTAAAGTTTTAAAAATTGGTATTCTGCTAGCTTTTTTTAGCATTTACTCTTTTAGAATATTTTGGATTTTAGCTAAAATTTCAGCTACATGCTAGTTTTTCTACCTAATTCAGGCTTTTTTAAATGTTTTTTAGGCTGTTTTAGAGTTACGCTAGCTGTTTTGGCTAATTTAGGCTTTTCTCAGTTTTTTTGGCTATTGAAGTTTAGCTATTTTTTTCAGCTACATGCTAGCTGTTTTGGCTAACCTAGGTTTTTTTCTTTTCTTTTTTAGGCTAGTTTCCTACGCTAATTTGGTATTTACCTAATATTTTAGCTGACTATCAGCTTCAGCGTTCTCAGCTATTAGCTTCAGTGATTTCATCTTCAGCAGCCAAATTCAAGTTACAGCTTTCACACTAGCATTATCGCAGGTAATGCTATATAATTATGTTAAAAAGTTACGGTTTCAAAGTTTTTTAAATTGGCATTCTGATAGCTTTTTGGACTTTTTTTTGGCATTTACTAAGATCTTTTTAGGCCTTTTTGGAGTTTAGGTATTTTTTCAGCTACATGCTAGCTATTATGGATAATTTGGGCTTTTTTTGTTTTTGATGCTTTTTTGAAGTTTAGTTAAGGTTTTAGGTACATGCTAGCTGTTTTAGCCAATTTAGGCTTTTTTAAGTTTTTAGGCTGTTTTAGAGTTAGGCTAATACTTACACGCTAGCTGTTTTGGCTAATTTAGACTTTTCTCAGTTTCTTTTTTTTTTGGCTATTGAGGTTTAGCTATTTTTCAGCTACATGCTAGCTGTTTTGGCTAACCTAGTTTTTTTTCTTTTTTAGGCTAGTTTTTTTAAGCTAATTTGGTATTTAGTTAATATTTTAGCTGTCTGTCAGCTTCAGCGTTCTCAGCTATTAGCTTCAGTGATTTCATCCTCAGCAGCTAGACTCAGCTTACAGCTTTCACACTAGCATTATCGCTGGTAATGTTATGTATCTAGTTCATAATTAAGTTAAAAAGTTACGGTTTTAAAGTTTTAAAAATGTCGTTTAATAAATGTTTATCCTGTTCGACCCGCGACCTCAGGTGTGTTTTGAATTTGGCTTCTTGAGCGATTGAGTTTGACTCTCCTTTCATAGAGAACAGAGAAACCATTATTTCTCTGATCCTGAAGTCTACGGACTGTCTCAAAGTATTAGCTCCTAATTACACATCATTTGCAGAAAAAAAAGAAAGATCCAGAACAATGTTAAGTCTTCACTTACCTTTGAAGCTGACTGTTTTTTTTTCCCCGAGTGTTTAATGTTCCTCAGAAGAAACCCAGTTCAGTTCATATTTCCCTCTGGCTCCTGGGCAGCATGCGCCTGGACTTCCTCGTGAAAGAAGAGAAGTGCAAAGTCCTGTGTCATTAAGTAAAGTGATCAGCAGGACGGGGAGTCGTCTCGGCTCAGGGAGGGAGGAGGGAGCTCAGAGGAATTACATCCCACTGGAGCAAAGATCAAGACGAAACTTTTTAAACCTTTGGGATTTTAAACATAATATTTGGGTTTTAAATGAATCTTTTCCAAGACAATAGTCTGAATGTCTTCAGTCTTGTTTGACCTTATATTAGTCAGGGTTCTTTATCCACCATTGGAGAATGTAAGAAAAAGATCAGGAAGATTAATCAGAGTTTTTCGTATATTTTTCTCAGCGGTTGTCTGGGTTTCCCGGTCTGCTTTAATATCATCTGATCTGGTATCAGGAAGCAAAACATTAACCAGAAAGATTTCCTCCATGATGTAATATGTGCTGGTTGCAGCATGGACACATTCTTAATGACTATTGTAGCATTGTAAAAGTATATTAGCCCTGTGACGCCTGTATTTATTTACAGCATTTAAAAAAAAGAACATTTACATTAGGGGCAGGAATCAATTAAACAATTAACTAATTAATTTGCAATTTTTTATTTTTAGTATTTAAGTAATAGTATTTACTAACCTCTTATTGTCTGCAAATAATCATAATAACAAGATTCAAGATTCAAGATCAACTTTATTTACTTTTTTTTTTAAACTTTTTTATAACCTTGGACCCATAGGAACCTATAGGGTTGAAATTTCATTTTTTGTCTGTTTAACTCTGGATTTTCAATATGAAAGACTACCTGCTCGTTGTTTGGTATCATTTTAATCAGCACAACCTCACCTATATAAACTACCTTTATTTTGTAATTTTTTCCTATTGTATTCTCCCAAGACCTAAAATCCTGCAAAAACAAAAAATTCCATCTGGGAAAAAGGAATTAATTTTGCTGTGGAAACAAAAGTCACATCAGGCAGCACAAAAAACAAGAATTTCTCAGTGCTGTCTGTTTGACATTTTTCCTGGAAATCTGTTTTTTTTTTTTTCTTTCAGCTTTTTCTTTTTTTTCCTCTTAAATTTTCATTATTGTGTTTGTGAAAAATAATAAAACACATTTTTTGGATCCAGCTGGGTTTCAGGTCAGTTCGGCTGGAATCTGCGACGTCGGTGGGTCGGACCATCGCGGAGAATCGCAGAGTTTCCGCAATTTTTGGACGGCGCAAGTGGTCATTATTGTAGAAAAATGAATGTTGGTCCCCTTCAAAAATAAAACAATGATCTGTTTCATTGTTGTTGGATTTCTACATTCATCTCCCGTTTAATTATTAAAATAAAAGATCAGTTTTGTCCAAAAAATACAAATAAATGCCATATTATCTCTTTAATTAATACAATCTCAATCACAGAATATTAAAGAAAGTTTATTTTAGACTGAGGCGCTGAATTTACAGCTGAACAGCAGGACGCCTGAGGGCATTAATACATTTTAACGCGTTAATTCGGTCGGATTATCTTTCCCAGCCCAAGTTTTTATATCTTTATATATATATATGGAGAGGCTAAATTAAGGTACTTTTGAAGCCAAAATTGTCTCAAAGCATCAAAAGGCATTAAGAGGTTTCTAGAATCTTGAATTTCTTTATATGTGTATTGCTTTTAACGGTGTTTATAATTTTTTATATTTGTACAGTCTCACTGAGAGTCATAAAGGGTGCTTTTAAATAAAATTATTATTATTAAATGTGTTCTTTAGAGGCAAAAATAAAGTGAAAGTTTTTTTAAGGTTGTAAAGTTTGTCTGCTCTCATGATATTGATCAAAACAAATAATTTACATCTGCTTTGTCAGATGTGGCCACATTCAAATGTCAAATCATTTCCTCTTCTCTGTTGCTATAATTGTTAAATTCATGTGTACTGTCTGCCTAATGTAAATACAAATGTTCCCTGAAATCTTATATTCACTAATAGAGTCATTTGGTCCATTTTCTTACAGAACAAAACCCTATTTATGCTTTAGCAGCCATTAAGACAACCATTTATAAAATTTAGATTTTAAATATTTACATTAATTTAATTATAACAGTTTTATGTTATTCTAAAACAATTTTAAGTTCTTTTAAGGTGTTCCTTTCAAAATAAAACACATCCTGTGTCAAATAAGATCCTCCTACTGCTGCAGATTTACTTTCAATATTAATTATTTTTAGGGCCGGAATTGTTTTAAAAAAAAGTTAGCTAATTAATCACAAACTTGGAAAAAATTAGTAGCGATTAATTGCCATCATTTTTTTTTTTGGTCTCAGTATTTGTCGACCACTTATCTGAGAATAATCACAATATGAAATTCCACACGAAACTCTAAATTTAGAACATTTATTTTTAATTACTGCTGTCAATTAGAAAAAAAACGGATTAATCGCAGTTTTGTGTTGGGATTAATCATTATTAATCACAATGTTTTACCAGGTAAAATGTATTAGTACAATAAGCGACCGGACCATGGATCAGATAGTCCTCCTTTGTGAAAAAGTGATCTAAACCACAAAAATAGCAAATATTAAGTGGTAAAAACCGATTGAATATTTATTTTGTGAGTGACGAAGGTATAAGCGGGATAATACCTAAAGAATTGTTTCTGGAAAAGTGAAGGACTGTTTCTTTGATTCATTTGCGTTAAAACATATTCTTTATCGCGTGCGTTAATGTTCACAATTCTAATTATTTTACAATAATTTTCTTTCAGAGTACTTTGCCTCTGAACATCAACTAGACAAAACTGTGCAGAAACAGACTCGGATGCAGTCAAGTGACCTTCCACTTTCACCTTTTTGAATTCTTGAATTTAAGATTTTTAATTAAGAAGAACCAAAGGAATCCAAATGCTCTGGATTCAAGGTCAGCTGTTATATTTGAAGATATTAACAGATTACTAGTTCACAAACAAATTTTTGATAAGAAAAAAAGATGTTTTGATAAAAGTTAATTGAAAAAAACAATTTTTATTATAGAAACAAACTATTAACATAGTCCACAGTTGCTCTCTCCTCCTCCACAGCCACCTTCAGGCTTCTTCTGGTGCTCCTTCACCTGCTGGCTCCAGTGTTGGACCATCAAGGAGATCACCGAGGCTTCATAAGAACAGCTTTAATACCAACAAACCTCTTTTACTCCTATAAAAAAACAAAGTTATGTAATCCTTTTTATTGATAAAATAAACATGCAGTTACAGAGCGTATATACAATCAGCGAGTCGTAAAACACAGTTCAGCATCCGAACAAAAATAGATGTGTGAAGCTGAGTGCTCCCTTTCAGACTGTCAGGACACGACAAACTCATCCAGAAAAATATCCTACAGGTAAATAGAAAACTAACATAACAGTCGAGGAGGAATTCTCTTCATGCCCTTTAAAAGTTCATGAACGTCTATGCATGGAAGTCCAGACAGGACCGCTGGATTCTTAGGAAATTTGATTTCTTTAAGGGAAAACACAAACAGCCTCTCTGGACTGAACGCTCAGACAATCCGATGTGAAAAACTAAAACACAGGGCAACATCTGTAACTTATTAACCATGATGAATGTTCCCTGCAGGAACAGGACTTTGGCCCATTCAAACACCACACCGGCGTTTTTACCATGTAGACTACAAGGCTCAACTTCTATGTACAAGGAAACATTTTCACAGTAAAAGTTTAACAGAGAGAGGCTGAGAAGTACTATGCATGCGTGCAGGTTCGATTACATGTTGAGTATTTCTTTCCTAACAGAAGTGAAAAAAGAAAAAAACACACATGCACAGTAGTGAACGGGGCAGGCCACCTCACTGAGTCTGCAGGGCCTGGGCAATGTTCAGGCCGGGGCCACCAGGCATGGCCCAGCCCTCCTGACCCTGGTGTGTCTGCAGTAGGCAGTACAGCTGCTTCAGGTGGGCCACGATGTTGTCCTTGATGTCTGGAATGGAAATCTGCAAGCGGACACTGCCGCTGTCAAAGGATCGGGTGCTGTCGTTGGAAAACATCTCGCTTATCATTCGGGCCACCACAGGAATGACCTGTGAAGAGAGAAGGGGTTACCATGGAAACGCAGATACCAAGGAATGTTGTTCCCTGTTGTTTCACTGAAGTGGATCTTTTGATTAAAGGGTAATACAACCAGACTGTTGGATGGAGGCTGACTCCACCCCCAGCCCAGATTTGAAAAATGCAACAAAAAAAGGGGGCGGGCTGAGTGGGGGGGTGTGGTTTGGATCTGTGATTGACAGTGAGGTTAGCTTGAGGTTACCTTCAATATGGAGAATGTTACAGTGCAAAACCTTTCTGTGGAGGCAGGCACTCGCGGCCCAGACCGAAGGGGACCTGTGTCTTGGCGGTAAAATGATGCTAGCATCATAGCTAATTGAAGATAACGTATTAAGCTAACAATCCAGAGTGAAATGTTCATTACAAATCCCTCAACAGGACAGATTTCTCTGGATTCAATGCCAACTAGTGCTGCCACAAATGATTATTTTAATAGTCGACTAATCGGGTCATGCACAAACTGGATGTAAAGCGCACATCTTAACCATCATTAGCTTTAAACTAACTAAAAACTAGATATATAGCATTAGCTGTGATAATTCTAGTGTGAATGCTGTAAACTGAATTTGACCGCTGAAGATGCTAGTGCTGATAGCTGAAATTTTCTGAAGCTAATAGCCGTGAATGATGAAGCTGATAGTCAGCTAAAATATTAGTTAAATACCAATTTTGCCTAAAAACTGAAAAAAATCCTAAATTAGCCAAAATAGCTAGCATGTAGCTGCAATATTAGCTGAACTTCAAAACAGCTACCGTATTTTTCGGACTATAAGTCGCACCGGAGTATAAGTCGCAGGGGCCAAAAAATGCATAATGAAGAAGAAAAAACCATACATAAGTCGCACTGGAGTATAAGTCGCATTTTTTTAAGTAATTTATTTTACAAACTGGTTGAAAAAAACGATCTTACATCATCCTGGAAGGTAAGTTATAACATTCAGAAGTGAATAGAAAACACATATTCACATATTAGCATCATGAAAAAAACGAAAAGGTGTAGCATTTATATAACATAACAGTTTTATTTAACTATAGCCTCAAGAACTCATCAACTTTGTATCTTTACTGTAATTAATTGCACACAATCTCACTCCATATCACTAAATCTGTTAAATTCTTTGTCCTCTGTGTCACGTCTGAATAATGAAAGTAAATAAAGTAATTGCATAGATCACCATAAGAGGGCACTCTAGACTTACGGTCCATATCTCATCTCATTAAAAATTCGTATATAAGTCGCACTGGAGTATAAGTCGCAGGGACATTCAATCTATGAAAAAAACCGCGACTTATAGTCCGGAAAATACGGTAAACTAAAAAAAAAAAAATTCGTAATTAGCCAAAATAGCTAGCATGAAGCTGAAATATAAGCTGAACTCCAAAACAGCTAAACTAAAAAAATAAAATAAATCCGTAATTAGCCAAAATAGCTAACATATAGATTAAATATTAGCTAAAATCCAAAATAGCCTAAAAAAACGTAAAAAGTGCCAAAATATTTTAAAAGCTAGCATAATGTTAGTATAACTTTCAACTTAACTACCCTGACTCCATTATAATACAAAGTAACGACGAATCGACTATTAAATTAGTCATCGACCATTTTAATAGTCGATTAGTCGTTGATTAATGCTAATGCTAATTACATTCAATCACTGATGATTAAGTTCAAAGACCACTGAAAGTTGTGTCATTCATTACCGAAAACGATGCACCTACGAGCCGTGCTAAAGCTAACACGACCGACCATTACAGAGTCAAAGATGGGCGGGGCTTTTATACCGGAGCTGCAGACCACGACGACGTGAAACTTCAGAAATTACGTGGGGCTTACACCAGTTGACCAATCACAAAATTCAATGGTAATAGCTCATTTCAACCTGTAGGGGGCAGCATAAATTATTATTTTCAGGAATGAAACTACCGGTAGTTTAAATTGTCAAAAATGTAGCACGGATGAACCGACAGCACTTTTAAAGCCCCATTTCTAGAGGTCAACAGCCAGAAAAAGTTTTTACTTTTTGGTTATCGTTTAAACATCTACTTTTGTCTGTGTTCAGCATCACAGAAGAAATGTTAACTTTTCTAACCAAACATAGAAACTAGGGAAAACATTGACTACAACCCATTCTGATGCATGAGGTCCACATAGACCAGGGGGTGAACTCCAGGGTTTGAGGGCTGCTGCGTTTGCAGAAAACATTTCACGGGCTACCAGGACCAGGTGTGTTCAGCCTAGGGGTGTCTAATTACCCCATTACCCGTGATTAATCAATTATAGACAATAGTTTTTTTAATCATGTCAATCTAATTTGTATTACAGACATATTATCTTTTATGGAAGTGAGGAGGCATCAGCGGGCTGATGGTGTTAGATGGTTGCTTCTGCCAAGTCCACTCATTTCTTATAATTGACAAATTGACGTACATTATCCCACTTATACCATGGTCACCTATAAATAAATAAATATTAAATCCATTGTTAGTACTTTAATTTTGTATATTTTTTACATTTGAATAATTTTTCACAAAAAGCAGACAACTGAAACTGTGGCGCGGATCATGCTCAGCCTGCTCTTCAAAGTTCATCACAAGTTTAACAAAGCGTCATGGCAGAGGAAAAGTTCACATTTTAGCTCTTGTTTTTGTTCAGATGATGAAGCACAAGTTTGTATTGAAGAAATCACACCTCTTTGTGTGATCAACTGTGGAACAATGTATATATCATGGTATTAAGAAGAAGTTAATCGTCAATATTTTTGGATTGGTCATTAAATTGTTCCTACTGATTTTTGATGTATTAAATTAGAGCCCTCTGGACCAGATGTTTTTTTTTTCCTTATTGTTCAAGATTTTTTTTAAAAATCCCCTTGGTTGTGTAAAATGAAAAGTCTGTTATAGTAAAAAAAAAGTAATTACGCCAAAGTTTTTGGGGTATTTGGATCTTTAAATGAGCCACAATGTCACAAAAATTAATGAAAACCTTCAAAAAATAAGACTTTTCACGACCATAATATAATATTATATATATTTTACTATAATATATATTTTAATGCAATATGATATAATATAATATATTATATAATATAAAGAATTATATATATATATATATATATATATATATATGCCCTCTAACTCACCGGCTGCTCTCACTAGATCACGGGCGGGTCTCCAACCACCGAGCTGCGAGCTAAAACCGGCCGGCACTAGGACCTGGAGAGCTCCTGCACCCTAACCCGGCTCCGGTTCGCGTCCGGTCCCACGTCTGGTGGTACCGGCTCGCGTCCGGCGCCGCGTCCCGAGAGCTGCGGACCCCCGACATTCCGAACAGCAAGCGCACCGGGGGACGTTTTAAATGTTCTGGAGGTTTAAGCGTGATCCAGCCCCAGCATAGCGGTCTGTCTGCCGGCATATTCATCGTGAGCTCCGCTGGACACGTCGCTGCATCGAGCTGCAGCCAGAGAACGCGGCGGCAGTAACAGACTGTCAAACTATCCACAGTGTATCCCGCTTTTCTCAGTCTTTAATGTTTTAAAAAACAAAAGTTAATTGGAAATGATAAATCTCTATTTCATTTATTACTGTAGTTCAGCAGAGGAGGAAAAGATTTGGTCCTGACAAGAAATGAACATGAAAGTGTTATGAAAATTTAATTTTTGATGTTTTTCATTTTATTTTACTGAACGTTGATTGAAGTTTTGAATTTAAAATGCCCTTCACTTGGACTTGGGCTTTTGTTAGGCATTTTATGTTACAGCCTTTTATTGTAAGAAAGTTTATCTCAATACAATGTTACAAAATAAAGTATTTCTGATGAAAACTATTAATTTTGCCATTCTTGTTTTCATAATTAATGTAGAACTGCTAAATTCCACGAACCACACATTTTTTTTCCTTAAAAAAAGGCCACATGTAAATTTGCGATTAATCGTGAGTTAACTACGGACAATGCGATTAATCGCGATTAAAAAATGTAATCGCCTGACAGCTCTAGTATATATATGTATATATATCACATGGCAGTACTAGTTCAGCCAATTAAAACATGCCAGAGCAGATATGTTGGAAAACCAGCAGGAATGGCGTTTTCTGTCCCCACTCCGCTACACCGTATGACCGTCTGATGTCACTGAGGTCAGTGCTTCTCACCTGGACCATGATGAGCTTTCTCTCCCTGGGTCTTCCATCAGGCCACTCCTCCCCAAAACAAAGGCTGATTTCAAACGGAGGGGAGCTCGGTGACTGGCTACGTTGATGAGCGATCACATCTGCGTGTGGGTAAAAACAAAAAAGTCTCATTTATATTTGATTTAAGAAGTGGATTGCCTCAGAATCTGGATCTGGCTTTGCTTTGTGGCCCACGTTATTTAAAAAAAGTTTACTAATTTATTATTTACGGTGAAATAAAACAAACTTACCAGTAAGGAAAGACTCCAGAGAGAAAAGTTTGACCTTCCTCTGCCGCTCTATAAGATTCGGTGCCGCTGGGTTTGGAGCGCAGGGGCCGGACCAGTACACCTTACACTGGCAGAGGCGGATTGCGTAAATGTCATGTCCGCTGACCTCCAGAATCAGGCCTCGGTCCATCACATCCAGCAGGCGGTGAGTGAAGACCCTCTGCTTGTCATTGGCGATGTGTTCTGGGGACGGGAAGCGAAGCTGTTCCAGGTTGACCGGCCCGAACAGCTCCTCCTGGTTGACCATGGGTCCCAGGTCCCCGTAAAACAACCTGCAGCCATGCTGGTTGCTCACTGTCGCAGTGGGACACATCTCCTTCCCTCTGTACAGAAACTGCACCTCCAGGTCCGTCACTGGGTCAGAGACGGAGGGGAAATAAGGTTTTAGATCAAAGAAACACTGGGACAGGAGACAATCTGGATCAAGTCTGTGCTCTATCAACATGTCAAAAATTAACAATACAATGAGGGAGCCTTTTGTCCCTAAGCTATTTTGGGGAGAAAACAAAAGCATTGTTTCATCTCTTAGAAGTTTTAAGCTGTTTTAATTTCAGATCTTGCAAAATACCACAATTACTATAGTTAACATAAGTAGGAAAACTCTAAAATCACAAGGTCTGTGCTGCTCATTGCGTTCTGGTCCTGCTCAAGTCTCCAAGTCCTTCGAGGTCCACCCTAAAGGTGCATTCACACCGAACGCGTTCTGCCGCTCCAATGGTCCAGACGCACTCTGAGGAGAATTGAAGCCAGGGAGGGTGAGGCGGGGAGAGCGGGGCGGGAACCGGGGAGCGAAGTACTGAAATTGGCATCGATTAGGAACCGAAACCAAAGAACCGCTTCGGCACCAGAACCGCATAAATCCCCACCTACAGATCAGTGGCTTTCGCTCCTGCGGCGGAGCTCACTCGCTCCAGCAGACATAGAGATGATGCGGAGGTTGCCAGCTCGGGTCTCATCGAAACATTAAAAAAGGAAAAAGGACTCCTAATTCGCCAACAGCCCCGCCCACAACTCAGAGGTGAATTTTTTAATGAACTCTCCAAACGATTTTAAAAAGAACAAAAAAAAAAATGTTTTCTACAAACTTCATGATGACACTTAAAAGACCACTATAGGAAGGATTTGACAGTAGATCAACATTTGATGGGAGCAGGTCTTTAAAGACCCACAAAACTAAATCGCTTACTTGGGAGGGAACTGATCCACATTTCCGGAGAGGCAAAGAATGAATCAGTCAGAGGGGTGGGCTGAAGAATGGGATCAGGAAGAGGAGCAGGAGCCAGGTCAGCCATGGGTGTAACCTGCATCTCCACATCTGGGGGCTCGATTTTGACGGGCTCCTCTTTGGGCCAGGCCTCGTTAGAGGAGGGACAGCTGGGTGGCGGCATGGAGGACTCTGAGCCCATTGGAGACCACATGATGTGTGGTGAGGGGGTGCCTGAATGGAGGAGGAAAAAGTGGGAATTAGTTGTAGCTTCTGTTTTACAACTACATCTGCAACACTGAGGCTACAGCCTCTCACCGTTGGATGGGTACGGAGGAAGAGACTCTGGCGTGTTTGGAAGATCTTCTTCACCATCATCATTATCACCTGGTGTCCAAGATCCAGCATCTGAGCAACATGCATCAACAAGCAAAACTTCAATAAGTCGACATAATGTTGGGTCCCAGTGACCCTAAAAGGGATTCGGCGGGTTTGGAAAATGGACGGACATGGACTCCTCCTCACTCACCCTGGTTACTGGAAGGCTGCGGAATGTCGCACACGTCATAGATCTTCAGAGGGTTCATGGGGACCTCTTTGGTGCCGTCATAAATGAGGTTGAATTCTCTGCTTTTATTCAAGGCGCACCGAAGCTGAGCCTTCCACTTTGCAGGATCGGGTTCATCCACTCCCTCCTGGAACTTCCCGGTCTCCACGGCCCACGCCTGAAGGAGAAGTCAGACGGGGATCGGTTACATCTGTGGTACGCCGCTGGTTTTAATCCAAATCCCCTTTGACTAGTATTTAGTGTGGCATCTTTCACAAACACATGACGTTCATAGACATTCATAAAAAATGCTTTTATTAAAAAAAAAGGAAAAGCATTAAAATGAATAACAAATACAAATAAATAGCAAACAGAAAGATAATTTATTGTAAATGACAAATAAAAATCAATATAAGTGAGAAACACTTTGCTTAGGGAAGCTGTCTTAATTTTTTGATTAAACAAATTTCAAATAATAATCAAAAGATATATTTAAAGTCCTGCTATAACAATTTTTTTTCTTTTTAAAACCCCCCAAGTAGTGTTTTAATTATGATTACGAAGTTTTTAACCTAAATACCATAACCTAAATGTTGATCTGAAGCCTTATTCCAAAATCTCCTCTGAGGGGGCGTGGCTTTTGGAGCTCCGCCCCCAAACCCCCCTGTCTGATTATGATAGTTCTGTGTAAATCTTCACCAAAAACATCCATCAATCTGGGTAATGTCCAGCCGTATGGTTCTGATCCGGATGTCAGCTGGACAAGGAAGTGAAGATCTTCATGGACAGAACTTCCTCCAAAATCCTGATTCTTTCTCCTTCCAGTTCACCAAAGACTCTTTAGCTAATTCTCCAATGTTTATTGACTGTGATCAATACATTCAATCATTGGTTTCTCAGAGTTCTTGATAAAATAATCAAAGCTAACATCAAAATGCTCTTTCATTGATTTACAATCCTTTCCAACTGCGGTCAAATGAGCCGCCGTTCACATTTCCGTGGTCACATCAAGAAGCTCCGTGGAGTCTGGTGGAGATTTTCCAGCGTTCTCAGTCCTGCTACCGTAAGTATTGGATGAAACTCACACCAAAAATCCAGTGATGCTGATTTGACCACAGAAATGTGAACGGCGGCTCATTTGACTGCAGTCAATGTGAAGATACCATCTTCTCTTCTCCAGAACCTGAACTAGACACTAGGAACAGATGAGGGTTTAGTGCATGTGCAGCAGAGCTGTTGATGGAAAGAAGATCATTCATTCAAACAGAGTCTGTCCAAGACAGTTTGATTGATTTGAAAGGAGAAATACTCAGAAATGCAAAACCATAAAGATTTATTTTGACATTTGTTCTCTTTAAGAAAATGTCACACATACATGTTAAAAATTCAAAAAACAGGATTTTCATCAGAGGGGAATTCACCTAAGTTTTAGATGGGTTTCATGCTGTAGCAGCTCTATTGTATTTTGCTGTTTAAAAAAAAAAAAACGAATGAAAATTATGTAGCTAAAATGCATATATGGCATTTTTCTGATAATCAAATGTATAGATAAAGAAATTAATCGTAAAAATGCAATTCTGAATTATTATTTTTATTCAAATCCTTATGAATCAGAAGCAGATGAAAACATGCTGCTGGAAAAAGCTTGTAGCAGTGACGTAGAAGCTACTACGGCAAGCCACGAGCTCCCTGTTCCGCTCCATTCTAATACCGAGGTGAAGTTAGTTGGATATTGGATATTCGACAGACATTCGCTCTGGGCGTAGTTAGGGACCGTCAACAAATTAAAGTTTTACCATCAGCAAATGAAGGTTTTTCTTCAACAGCTTCTACGTTTTTATACTTAAATGGTCCTAATCACTCTAGAATATTAAAGTTAGCTCTGACCTATCAGGGTCAGCAATTAACATTCATTTTGGATTCTTTTCCTAATTTTAGTCATTTTTTTAATGCAAATTTAAACATTTTTTTTCAATAGCTTTCAGGTTTTTATTCCTAATTTGTCCAAATCACTCTAGAATGTTAAAGTTAACTTAGATCTATGGGGGTCAGCAATTTAGATTAACTTTAGGTGCTTTTTCTATTTTTAATCAATTTTTTACTGTAAATGTACGCGTTTTTCTTCAATAGCTTTGAGGTTTTTATAACTAATTGGTCCAAATCACTCTTGAATATTGAAGTTAGCTGAGATCTATCGGGGTCAGCAATTTAGATTGACCTTTGGAGTCTTTTCCTATTTTTTGTTAATTTTTTACTGTAAACTTACGCGTTTTTCTTCAATAGCTTTCAGGTTTTTATAACTAATTGGTCCAAATCACTCTAGAATGTTAAAGTTAGCTAAGATCTATCGGGGTCAGCAATTTAGATTCACTTTGTGTGCTATCTCTATTTTTTGTCAATTTTTTACTGTAAATGTATGCGTTTTTCTTCAATAGCTTTCATGATTTTATTCCTAATTGGTCCAAATCACTCTAGAATATTGAAGTTAACTAAGATCTATCGGGGTCAGCAATTTAGATTCACTTTGGAGTCTTTTCCTCTTTTTTGTTAATTTTTTACTGTAAACTTACGCGTTTTTCTTCAATAGCTTTCATGATTTTATTCCTAATTGGTCCAAATCACTCTAGAATATTGAAGTTAGCTAAGATCTATCGGGGTCAGCAATTTAGATTGACCTTTGATGCTTTTACTATTTTTTGTCAATTTTTTACAGTAAATGTACGCGTTTTTCTTCAATAGCTTTCAGGTTTTCATAACTAATTGGTCCAAATCACTCTAGAATGTTAAAGTTAGCTAAGATCTATCGGGGTCAGCAATTTAGATTCACTTTGGGTGCTTTTCCTTAGACAAATAGATCCATGAACGTCTTTGTTTCCTCGTCTGAGCTGGAATCTGGATCTCAACTGTACGGCTCAGATATTGTCCTTTTTGCTGCAGCTGTAATGTTAGATTGGGGTTGAGAGGGGCTGTAAGCTAGTGGGAGTAAGTGTAAACAAATGGATGTTGGGAAGTGGGGGTGGGCTTACGCCTCGCCAACAACTCAGAGGCTAATTTCAGATGAACTCCTGGCGCTCTGCAGAAGTTTTTAAAATTTGGCTAAAAATTGAATAATTTAAAGATGACTGGTTTGAGTTTTATTATAACAAATCATAAATTTGAATACAACTTTAGGATAAGTACGTGTATAGTAAAATATTTGTTTGGATTGGGTTCTTTACCTTGAATATGGTGTCCTCGTCCTCGTGCTGGGGTGTGTGGCGCGTGGCGTGTTTCCATGGGATCTTGAAGCGCATGGCCTCGCGGTCAATCCACTCCAGACCCGGATACCGTCCGCTGTTCACCTGAGCGACCAGCCAGGGCTTGAGGCGCACGCGGCGGGGGGTCACCGACATCCTGACAGACAGACAGACAGACAGACAGACAGGAGGGAAAGCTCCTTCAGCCGCCCTGAACGCCTCACAGCTGCTCGGCCTCGCGGTGACCTCCAGCAGGTCGCTGCCCCTCTCTGCACGCGCGAGCCCGACAGGTGTTGTGGGGTAGATACAACCAACAAACCGACACCAAGAGCGACAGCCATACCTGAGCAGAAGCAGGAAGTGGGAGAGGTCTGCCAACAGCTGCAAATAAACGCCGTTTGTTTTCCTCCAAACTCTCCGGAAAAACCCGAAGTTTCCCGAAGGATTCCTCGACGGGACGAACCGATTAAAAACAACAAATGTAGAAAAGGTTTATCTCGGAAAAGCTGCAAACAAACAGCCGGTGTTTTTCCTCCGATTCGGACCGTCCTCTCCTTCCGCCTTACCGAAACTCAGGTACAGGCGTGACGTCACACCGGTGACACACCTTTCCCGAACAGCCGGGCGAGAGTAAAGCAGCAGGCATGTAGACAGGACACGTTTACACGAAAATGTTTGCTGAATATTAGATTTTTATATTTAAACAGCCTTAAAATGTGTATTTACAATAATAAAAATAATAGTAATGTTTTAAGTTTGGAATCAAATGTCATAAATAGGGTTTATTATGTGTGTGTGCACTGTAGGTGGAGTCAGGTATGAGGTGGAGCTGACAGGTGGACGTTTGTAAGGATCCAGTCAAATCTAAAAACAGCAGCATCACAACAAACTCCACCCTGAAACCTTCCCGAGCGTGACTGCGTCCGATCATCTCCTGGTTTCAGGTTGACGCTCATAATGTGGTAACCATGGTGACCGTGGTTGTAAAGTTACCTTCTGGGCAGGAAGAAAACCTCATTCAAACGTAAATGTTTGAATATGTTCATTTAATGACAGTTTACTGGAATGTGTATTCTGGAGATGAATCACCCTTCGTATTATGATAGAAATATCAATATTTTTGAGTTTTTTAAGCATTTAATCAACTCAAAACTATATAGTTTAATATAAGAAATAAGAAAAATATCTGTCCAGCCTAATTTAGAAAACAGATTTTTCACTATTTACAATGAGTTAGGGATTTGGTTTTGATATTATTAATAATGGTTTTAACCTCCAAATAAAATACAAATACCCGCTATTACTATAGCTAAGAAAACTCATCAATTGGAAACCAAAACATCACATCAAATGTTAATCATTGGACCAACCATCTCATACAACATATTCATTTTGAAAAAAAATCACATCTGCTAAAAAAGTACTATATCATTATTCAAAAACATTGGGATTTCTTTTATCAATAACTTTAAATTATATGATATTTTAGAATACTCCTAAAATTCTTATATGGGAAGAAAAGAAGGATAGATTATACATTGGGTTATTTATCGCATCTGTTCATTCATTGATTTGGTACACTTATATATATATAGATTCGGGGTGCGAATATTAACGCACTCCACGGCATGAGTTAAAACATTTCATTGGGTGTTATCCCGCTTATCCTATGGTCACTCACAAAATAAATAAATATTCGATCAGTTTTTAGTACTTTATTCTTGCTATATTTGTGGTTTTGATCACATTTTCACAGAAAGCTGACTATCTGATCCATGGTCCGATGCCATATTATGCAAGTAAATTTCACCTGGTAAAACATTGCGATTAATCGTGATTAATCCCAACACAAAAGTGCGATTAATATGTTTTTTTTTTGTAATCGATTGACAGCAGTCATTTAAAATAAATGTTCTAAATGTAAAGTTTTATGTGTGATTTCATATTGTGATTATTCACAGATAATAAGTGGTCGGCAAATACTGAGACTTAAAAAAAAAAAATTATAGTGAATAATTGCGATTAATTTTTTCCAGGTCTGCCATTAACTAGTGAATTTTTTACCGAAAATATATATATATACACTCGTTTGTTGTACTGTTTGCTAAATGTAAATATATATATATATAGATATTAATAATGAATTAGAATAAACATAATTTTCATTAGTTAGATATTTATCATCCCAAGAATTAGGACGATAATAAAAATAGCCCCAAACCACAAAAACATATCATGCCAATAGCTGGTATTGTTGCAAGTGACTTCAATGACAGCTTGACATTGACGTCTCTTGCTTCTCACTAGACTCATTGCGTTCCACTCTTCCACAAGTTCTACATGCAGTTCTAGCAGGTCACTTTGGTGCGAGGTCATCCAGTGTCTGCTTCAGCTGGTGTCAGGTGTTGGGGGGTTCTGGTGGATTTCAGGGTTGGTTCTATGATGTCTCTGAGGTAAGAACCTGCAGTGACTGGACCATCTAAGTACAACCAGCAACTCTGATGACCATCATTTGACCCAACATTCATCAATGAACAGGACGGTGGACTTTTACTGGATTTTCCAGGTCACATGGTCGTGTATCCGTTGTAAATCTTGGTAGTGGTGTCTTGGTTTCAGTCTGTCGTTCAAGTCAAAGCGTTGGAGTCGGTTGTGAACGGTTTGTCTGTAAGCTTTAGTCCTCTCACATCTGGTAAACGGCCTGCGGCTGTGTGGCGTTTGCTAAACTATATCTGAGGTCAAAGGTCCGTAGGTTCTGGTCATGGTCTGTCTCTTGTCCTGGTCTGTAAACACCTGACTGTCTACTCCCAACCTGAAGACCAGGTGGTGCTGTTCATCCGTCAAACAACGTCGTGACTGTTTGAATGATGAACTTGAAATAACTCACTGACAAAATCAGATTTTTAGACCCACAGAATGTTGACATTGATGCCACATTTAAAAAGATTTCTCTGGTTTTGTATCCAATCAGTAATACACACTGTACACAGTGTGACCGTTGTGTGGAAAAACACAGAATATGTGTTTCTATCACCACAGTCAGTGTCCTGAAAATCTGTCAAGTGAAACAAACACGACATCCATGTTCACAATATTTCTAACTTGTTGTGTAGGGATGGGGATCCATAAACACTTCCAGAAACGATTCGATCCGATTTTTTTCGCTTCTTTCAATCCATTCAGTTCAAGTTATTCTATTTTGAGTTTACACATTTAGACTCATTTGTTTAGAATTACATTAATAATCTATAATATGTGTTGAATATATTCATATTATTCTGATACAGCTCACATACTGTAACATTAGAGAAATAATGAGATTGTTAATATCATCCAGAGTTACATGGATTCTCTAAGGAGAAGTTCTAACAAAAATGTTCAGATCATTAACATTATGAACATTGTTCTGCTTCTCCTGGAGGACGTTTCAGTTTGACCACTAGGTGGCGATCGCGCTACAGCAGTACACCTTATTCCAGAAGAAGAAGAAAGTATGAACTAACAATAGTACTTCAGACCACAAATGGTTACTTCAACAAATAAGAGTTTGGAAAATCATACCTGTGAGTTTATAAAGATGTTCATTCAGTCAGCAATGTATGTTCACGTCGACCAAGTGTTAGCATTAGCCGCCGTATGAGAAATTTCATTAAACGTTAGCATCAAGCTATCGGACTTTAGCTTTATGTGTTAGATCGATCTATATTTTTAAGGATCGATTATTGATCTATGAAGATTAAATCGATTTTATCAACACAGCCCTATTATTGTGAGTAATTTTGTTTCTATGAGAGTACAAATCATGTGAAGTGCCTCAGGGTTCTAGTCTTGTACCTCTACTATTCAACTAGTAGGTTCTCTTTCTGAATCCGATCATCTGCACTTATAATGTTTTACATCACATGATCACTAATCAGGGGTCAATATTTCCTCCCTAACTGAATTTATATTTACAAAACACTCTTTCTCTTTTAAAATGCTTCACTTCCACAAGTTTTCTTGTATTTTTAATTTTAGCGTGAATTATTAATGCTGCCAAATCCTTTTGTTGAACTGGCAGAAACTTGTCTTCCATGGATTTTTTAAACGATTCTGCTAATGATCAGTTCCTTCAGTCAACAGTTCAAACAAACACAAATATTCTGAGACTCAAGACAATGGATCACTGATACTACCAGAGCCATGGAATTGAATAGCAGCATAACTTTCTGATTAATCATTGTTTTCCATCAATGCTGGATATAACGCTTGTGGAATCCACACAAAACCAGAACAGTTTGAGGAAAAGATTTCTTAGTTAGTTTTCATTAAATAAAGACATTTACTTCCTTTTCTCAGACCACCAGAACAAGTTCAAGGAAATCCAAAGGGAACGTTCTTTTTAAACATTACAGAAACACTCATGGAGGAGCAAACAGCTGAATCATTTACACACCTCACCCTTTTAATGTTCACCAAAATGTGTTTACACCTAAACTGTAACAGTAGCAACCATGGATAAAGGCTAAACTGGCTGATGAGGTCATCTATGTGTCTCTCTGTGGAAAAAATGTGTCTAAAAGTACAAACATTTGGACTATATATGTTTCAGTCACAGTTGAAACCATGGTTGTAAGGTTTCTAGATATAGGGCACATTTTAAGTTTCTAATTTAAACATTTAACAAACATTGATTTCTGAATTGAACTAATGAAACTTTAACCTTTTAACACCTGAGCTCCAGTTGATTTATTGCAACTTTTCAATTGTTAACGCGATCAACATAATTCCAGCAGATTTTGAAGAAGAAAAGCGAAACTTAGACCCTCCTTATTGGTCCTTAAAAAACCTGATTCCAGGAAAAATTAAAAAAAACCTTAGAGGTATCCACATGAAGGAGAGATCCTCTCCCAGGACGGACAGACGATGTACCCGGAGTGTTAAAGAAGAATGAACTTATCGAACTCTATAAATACGTATTTGAATTGTGTTCACCCAGATAGGACTGGGGGATGGGTGGGGGCCAAGGCGAGCCGGAGGCAAGGTCCACGGCCAAGAGCAGGAGCACAGAAGATCCACCTGGAATCTGAGATCTCTCGAGGAACAACACATGAATCACACTGCACCAAACAGAAGCACAGATAAAATCACAATAAAATAAAAAATAAAGAACAGAAGAGAAAAGAAGTAAATGAGAATAGAATCTTCCTTTGCTTCAAACTTCTAGCTTTACTTATTCTCTTTAGCATTTTAAAAATAATGTATTTAAAAATCAAACAACGTGATTCCTACATTCATTTTCACATTTCGTCTCTACAGCTGAAGTGTTTTTATGTTGAACACTACAGAACAAACTGTGTCTGACTGACACATATGTGTGTTGTCTCACTGTATATGCTCCTTAATTTTACTATTTTTAACTCTTTTTCTATTTTTCTTTGCCTGCAGGTTTTAGTTGCCCCGCTGTTCTTGTGTTCATTGGAGTTGTTGTTTTGTGTGTTTTTACAGGCTTTTCTTCTTTTTCACTTTCCTTCTGCTCTCACTTTCTGTTCTGAACACAAAGAGTATGAAGAATACCTCTGACTGCACATTCCCCCATGCTATGAAACAGGTTTTGTGGGTCAAAAAGGGCTAAAATGAAAACGGTACACGGCCTTATCTACATGTCAGATTTATTTAGCAGCAGCAGATGTCAGCAGAGGGCTGTGTGTCAAATTCCATCTTTGTTTTTCTTTCTGGATCCGAGTTCACTTTGAAACACTAGCTTGATTCTTTGTTCATTTTTTATTTCCTATTTGCTCTCAAGCTAATTCTCTTCATGTCACCACGTCGCATGTTCAGAAATATTCAGAGAACCTCGCCTAAGCCTCACAGCTGCTAATAAAACGACCTCCAACAGCAAACTCTTAAACTCTAAGCATTAAATAAGTGACATATCCTCTACATGGTTTCTTAAATGACATTTTTCAGAACGAGACTCAAAGTTAAAACATGTTTATTCTGTCGTCTTTATCTCTCTTCACACATTCATGCGGGGGTCTGTGTGTGTTTTGTGGGGTAAGCTCTTCTTGCGCAACTCTTCAGCAAATATTTATTCAAAGACAAAACAGTTTTTGCTTCGGTAAAAACCAATCATCTGTCAGGATTTGTTCTTTATGAACCATTTTACCACTAGGAAACTAACAGACATGTTTAAGATGGAAAAACCCACTGCAGCACTAGAACGCTTGTTGTTTCTAGTGTAATAATGACCAAGAACAAGTATTATAACGTAAAGACCAAATCAGGTTATTTTTATGTTGAATTTTCTTAACATTTAGGTTAATAAAACAAATAGTTTTTCCATGAGGTTAACTGTTTTGGTGTTGAGAGAGGGCCAATGCTATTTATGTAAGAATGTAAGTATTTTATTTTGCTGATTTGTTCTTTTTGTCTGTCTACGGAGCTAAATTGGGACCAATATTATGTGAAACATGATAAAATAAATAATAAAAAAAGTGTAAATGTCCAAAACTTTTAAAATAAACTGAATTATTTTTAACTTCAAATGTTCTGTTTTTAACTTTTGAAAAAGAAGAGCAAAAAGAAACATTAAGTATACACTCAAAATAATAATGTTGCTAAACGTCAGCTAAAGAAAAAGTTAGAAAACATGAAAAAAACCAGAGGGACTTGAACTCACGTTTCCTGCATGAGAAAAGGCTGAAGTGCAAGAGATAACTGGAGCTCTAGAAGAGTTTTTGCCATTTTGTTGAAGTTTAAGGATGTTTTTGATGCCGGTATTTAACACAATAAGATGGCACTTTGAACGGGCTAGAATAGCATTTTGGATGCACGTTTGTACCTGATAAAACTGCTTTTTACAACGTCTTGGAACAAATTCCGACTATGATAGTACAGACAATACAGTCATTGAAAGTGAAAGTTTCAGATTCGAAAACGAAAAAATAGAGTTGAAAGTGAAAAAATGTTTTGAAATTGAAATTTTCAAACCTTAAAACAGAACATTTCAAGCTGAAATTAATTAAGTCTATTTAGAATAGCAAAAAAATGTGTTTTATATGGGTTTTAATTAATATTGGCCCCAATTTAGCTCCATACCTGTCTGCCGTTTGAAACCTGTGAAAAGACACAAACATGGAATGTGATTTGTGTGACAAACTCGTCTTGTACTAAAGTCCCGCTGAAAGGAATCAGCTGTTTAGCCCTTTATTTATACAGTTGAGGTCCACTGAGGGCAAACTTTTCAAGGACGTCTTGGTCACGCTCACACAGCTCCACAAATGCACCGGAGCGGCTTCACTGGAGCAAATCCCTCTTGCTCAAGGACACCACAGCGGGGTAAACACTGCTCTGCTTAGTCTTGGCCATTGACTGTAACCGAGAACTGGATCGAGTGAATGTGATGTCACTCAAAGAAAATGTTTTACTTTCAGCTCCAATCAAATGAAGTCAATTTAGTCGCCATAGTTCTGCGATAGGGACGCCGCCATGTTGGAACCAGGAAGAAGTGAGCAGTATAAGAGGGTTTGATTCAACATTTATGTGACAACAACTCTGGCCAATCAGAAGTAAGCTTGTTGGGAGGCCACACCCCTACCACCTGAAAGAGAATCTGCCAATCAAACATTTCGTACTTTTATTCAGGCATCTAAAATATATATATATATATATATATATATATATATATATATGTATATATATCATATTTTGAAAGATGCTAGGTTCTTTTTATATTTTTGCTTTTGTTTGTGCCAAAAATAGACATAATTCTTATTTATTATTATTAAAAAAAGAAGGTCATGAGTGCAAATCTAAATTTCTTAAAGACTAAAGTTAGACTATACTTCTCCTTCTAGGTTTGAATCAGTACAAAATAAATGAGCTTTTTTTACTGTTAAAGGTTGCCGATACCCGGCTGTAGTGAAATCACGGCTCATACCAGCGAAAACGAAAGATTGCAGTTGGTTTCATTTACAATCCAGCCCTGATATACCAGATCCAAATGGAATGCATAAATATTACTGCTGTTTGCTTCCTCATTTCCTCTTATGCTGGTTTCTGTACAAAGATGCTTTTTAACCCTTTAATCTTGAACTTTTCAACCATTAACATGTAATTCCAGCAGATTTTGAAGGAGAAAAGCGGCTCACGCCGCTTTTCTCCTTCAAAATCTGCTGGAATTACGTGTGAACAATTTAAAAAATGACAATCAAAGACCATAAACGCTGGAGCTCTGGTGTTAAAGGGTTAAAGACCTGCTCTCATGTGTTCAGTCACATTAAGGGGTCTCACATTTCAACCAGGACACTACCACATTTGTTACATCCCAAAATAAGACTTGAAAAGAACAAAAAAGTGACAAAAAGACGTCTCCTCCGAGCGCGTGACGCAGACATAGGAAACCGAAGAGAGAGACGGTCGTCACACACTGTCACTGCGGGCATGTTCAGTCTGTTCGACAGGTAAAACACCTGAGGCCTTTGTCAGCACATTCTTCACATTCTATTTCACAGAGCAGGAAGAATTCCCACGAAAGACGGCGAAACTGGATGGACCTGTGCGGTTTGTCTCGTACGAGGAGGTCCGGCAACAGACAGATCTGACAGAGACAAAGCAGTTTCTGGACCGCTGAACAACCCTATGATTATGTCATGAGTTAAATGCCTCCTTAATTGATCTTAAACACACACTGTGCTGTATATTTACGTAAAATCGTTAATATATAATCTTCACAAATCACTATGAAAAATGTGCAGGGATTTAATAATGTTAAACATCAAGACATATATGTTATTAATCACTTCCACAGAGGGCAACAAATGGTAAAAAAAAGAAAAAAAACATAAATATGGGGTAAGATAGCTATCAAATGAAATGTATTCATAAAGCCCCAAACTAAAATAACAAAACCCAGCAGTGAAAGACTGCTGAGGACAAAAAAGGACAAAACCAGCACAACTAAACCCTAAATCTCAGCTACCTCCTGCTCTGCTCCCTGCCTTGTGAGGCCGCCTCTGACTTACCTGGCAGGTGCTAATTAAGATTGTTTGCCCCACCTGCCAGGTGAGCAGAATGGCAGGGCATGTTAGAAAAAGGTGCAGCAGCAGCAGGACGAAACAACAACAACATTTAGTTTTTTGTTGTCTTGAATACAAATGTCTATTTTTGTCAAAAATAAGTCACAGGCTCATACATGGAGTCCCAGAACACCGATTCAACTCGTTGTGACTCATTTATTAAACTATGATAGAAGTACGATAGTTAAAAGAATCTAGCTCTGCTGGAAAAAAGAAAAAATATTAACAGGAAAAAATGAAAAAGAGAGAGATGCCGGTGTTGTATCAATGTACGTTTTCCCTGTTAGAACTTGTTTCTACGGTCTCAGACATCGTTCTGGAGGGAGGAACGTTCCTTGGAACAACACCGGCCGGCAGTGGGATATTAGCATGGGGGATATTAGCATGGGGGATATTAGCATGGGGGATATTAGCATGGGGGGTATTAGCATGGGGGATATTAGCATGGGGGTATTAGCATGGGGGATATTAGCATAGGGGTATTACCATGGGGGATATTAGCATAGGGGATATTAGCATGGGGGATATTAGCATGGGGGATATTAGCATAGGGGGTATTAGCATGGGGGATAGCTGACCCGTTATTCCAGGAACAGGCGGGGTGGGCGAGCCCACTCCAGCTCCTAGACCTGTCCAGATATACCCTCGCCTTCGCCCATCATAACCCGGGCCAGGTTCTAGCAGTACCAGGACCCCGAAAGGGATAGCTGGTTAAGAAAACGGATGGAAAAACAAAAACAGCTAAGCTAACTCGGAGTATTCTAATTGGTAGCCGACCGCAGCGATAGTTAAAAAGAAAGAAAAGTTACAAACAGAAAGAGAGTTAGGTATTGTGACCTTACATACTTTTTAAAATTTTTTATTTGTTTCTACCACCCCAACAGTTGGCTACCAGTTGGCATACTTTAGCTCCGAGTTAGCTTAGCTGTTATTGTCTTGTTCACATTAGCGCCAAAAAACAAGTTTTGTTCTTGTTATCAAATCATTTCAACAGGCGAGTTTTTTTTTTTTTTTTTTTTGCACAAGTGGATCGGGACGTCTGCTCCTTTTTTTTGTTCTGTTTTCCACCACTTTTGGGTCTAAAACGATCCATTCTTTACACAATCAGCTTTTGTAGTCCGACAACCACAAAACGCAGGCGGAGATCGCTGTATTCTGATCTGTTTTATTCCATTTTCAACAGAGTTATGATTTTTCCTTTATAGGATCAATAACATTCTAAAAAGTTCTATTTTGTTTCAGTTTAAAAAATAAACTTTAACACACATGCAGTTTGACGATCGGTGTTCCGGTGTGACGTGTTTTCGACAGTTTGTTACAGGAGAAATACGTGTTCAAAAAACAGAAAAAGAAAAAAAGTGGAATTCTAAAGAGACACGTTAGACGTAAAGTTAAATGTTGTATTCATATGTTTTTACTCTGAAGTTGTGCACAAAATATTGATTTGTAGACAGCTTTCTCTTCATGAATATATTTCGTTTTGACTGCTATTTTACCCCATAGGTACCCAAAAAAACACAAGAAATGAGTGGAAAAATAGCAGAAATTCTGGACTCATAGTAATTTGTGTTGTTAATTTATTGTGTTTTTATATAATTATACATACATATATTATACTTTGTACAGTGTCTGTGTTTTGAAAGGCGTTTTCAAATCAAATGCATTATTATTATTATTATTATTATTATTATTATTAATTTGTTAATTGGTAAAGATGATTCCAATAATCAAAACCACACAAAAGTTATGAAAACAATTAAAAAATGAGGAAAACTTTTTAAAAAACAGCAGAAATAAGGAAGAAAACTGTGTTTTTTTTTTTGCACTAATGTAAACTCAGTTGCATTTTTCCTTAGTGGCCATTGAACCTATAGAACTGCAACATAAACAGTAAATTTAAAGCATGTGAGAGGTGTTTAATGGATCGTTTAACTCTTAAAAATGTACCGCGCTTGAACAAAGAATGCCAGCAAGCAGCTGCTTGAAGTGATGACAGAAAAAAGTCATCAATCAGCTCAAACCGGAGAGGAGGACAGTAAAGGTGAGGCTGAAGGTGGGATTCTGTTTACACCTGTGATGTTCAGATTAGAGCAGGTTCGACTGTAATCTGATATAATGATGATATAATAAGTCGGAAATTCATAGAGTGCACCACCAAGGTTTTCCTTGTGCTTCTTAAACATGAAGGATGATAGGATTTTATCCAGGATTTTGCAGAAGATTATTAAAGCCTAAAACGACTGAAGTTGTGGCAGCTTTTGTGAAAAGTTGCATAAACAACGTTTTTGTGCTTTTATTTGACATAAATGGATCTGTGAAACCCCAAATCACGTCTTGGTCCTCCTTGCTCACAATAACTCAAATATTTCTGTATTGATTTAAACATACTTTAGAATAAAACAACATTTTGCAGAGAAAAAAAATATATATATTTTTTTAAATGCATAAGTGGGGTGTAATATCATGTATTATAATGATGTGGGAAAATAACAGAGGGCTGAACTTTATCAAACTAAAATGTGAATGGATTTACTTGTTTATTCACATATTTAATTTATTGTCTTGTAGAAATACAAGGAATTTGGAAAACTTCCCGTGTACTGTTCAGTACCAGGTATTTATCTCTGATTCTGGTGGAACTTTTGGATAAAGATCCATTTTAAGTCAGTGAATCGCATCGTTCAACATGAACCAAAAGGATCTGAATTGCATCATCAACCATAAATTATTATTTGAAACTCTAAAATGAATATTTACAAGTCTTTATTTTGAAACATCTGATCTTTGTGTTTAAAATTACTTTAAAAACAGTATATTTTACTTCCTTGTGTTACTCAAAGCAAGAAAACTTGAATGATTGTGCACAGACGTGCAGAAACCCTCCTTGGAGTAACGGAGTGTTCGGAGCTCTGCAGGTGACACCTGTGCTGGAATGTGAAAGGTGAGTCCAGGCCTCACCTGCTGCTCGCTGGGGGGAGGTGCATGTATCCCTGTAGGGCGGAGCTTCTCCATTTCCTGTGCCTGTCCTGGAAAGTGTTGAGCTTCTTGTCATTTGGAGCAGGTCCACCTGCAGTGCGGCGCACCTGCACCTGCCGCAGAGAACTCTCACCTGCGTGTTTCTCCGGATTTACCTGCCCCAGACGATGAGTCTTTGATCTGCAGGAGAAGACAAACCAGAAGAGCAACGATGAAGAAAAGGTCGCTGAACCTTCTGGGCCGGAAGAGCGAGTCCCTGTTCGGCCCCAGCGTGGAGGTGGAGGACCGAGGTGAGAGCGGAGCAGGTTTACTGTAAGGACGAGCAGGAATGAACAGAATGTCTTCAGGACGACCTTTGCACTTGCTGTTGACATGAACAGCTGTTCACAGCAGCTCAGTTTACGCTTAGAAATGCTGGTTACACATGTTTTTGCTTTAAAAGAACCAACTAATCTAACAAAAAAAATGTTTTAAATAAAAGTTCATCAGAATACTCATGTAGTTTTTACTAAATAAACTGAACATCCCAGAATATCCATATAATGTAGTTGTTCCCTGGTAATTGATGTGTCAATTACAGTTTTATATGGAAAATAAGTGTATTATTTGTACCATAAAAACTGAAAAAATCTAATATCTGTTTAAATGTTTAAATGGTTTGGAGCATTACTTAAAAAAATCAACATAATCTTTCTTTGTAGGAGTATTATAGTAGGATTTACTTCAGATTTTAGTTTTTGAAAAAATATTGATATTTCTTACACAAAATTAGCTTTTCTTTTCATGTTGAAGGTCTTATCTGCGATTGTTATTGTAAAGTGAGATGTTCTCATGCTGCTTCTGGTCTCTTTTGACCAGAGTTCTCAAACTCCATTTATTTGGGGCCGCTGAAGGTTAAATCTGGCCGAGGCGGGGCCGTACGGGGTTCCATTAGTGCCAAAAATATGTTTTTAAGATCACCGTCTATATCTTTGGTCCATTGACTATGTCTACGGAAGAAATTTATAGAACATTTGTTCATGTCTATGTACTACTAAGCAATGTCTTCTGCGTGTCCCGTGAAACGACACGAGCAAACGATGCTAGCAACGGTTGCTAAGGATTCTTCTGATCCAACGACAATAGCAAATGCAAAATTTTAAGCTAAAACATCACAAAGCAAACACATTTATCATTTAGAAGCGTGGACATGCAGAAGCGCTTGAAGTAGACATTGAATTTTCATTTTCAGGCAGGGGCCGCAAAATATTGACTTGGGGGCCGCAAATGGCCCGCGGGCCGCCAGTTTGAGACCCCTGGTCTATGTCTTTGGTCCATTGTCTATGTCTACTGAACAAGTTTATTGAACATTTGTTCATGTCTATGTTCCCATTAATCAATATCTTCTACGTGTCCTGTGAAACGACATGAGCTAACAACGCTAGCAACTGTTGCTAAGGACTTTTCTGGTGCAACGACAATCGCAAATGCAAAGTTTTAAGTTTAAAGCTGAAACATCACAAAGTAAGTACAAACTATCACAAGAAATTGCTTAGTAGACATTGAACTGTCATATTAAGACAGGGGCTGCAAATTATTGACTTGGGGGCCGTAAATGGCCCGTGGGCCACCAGTTTGAGATCCCTGGTCTATGTCTTTGGTCCATTGTCTATGTCTACTGAAGATGTTTATTGAACATTTGTTCATGTCTATGTACTACTAATCAATGTCTTCTGGATGTCCTGTAAAACGACATGAGCTAACGACGCTAGCAACTGTTGCTAAGGACTTTTCTGACGATCAGATCCAACGACAATAGCAAATGTAAAGTTTAAAGCTAAGACACTGCAAAGCAAATAAACATTTATCATCAAAGAAGTGTGGTCACACAGAAAATATTGTCTAGTAGACCTTGAACTTTCATTTTAAGGCGCAAAATATCGACTTGGGGGCCGCAAATGGCCCACGGGCCGCCAGTTTAGGACACCTGGTTTAGTCTATCCACAGATTTCCAGAGTCCTTGTCAGGTCTCTGAATCTTGCGATTAAGATACAAATAGATCTCCATCGTATAACATATTGCACATATTAATTCAGCCCATTTGTTGTTTCTTTGAAATGATTTCGTAGAGTTTTAGTGTAAACCGAGATTTATATCTGAGGTAAATAGAATGGAGCTTAGTCTTAACGCCGCTTTGAGGTATTCTTCCTTTGGTTTAAGTCGTTTGAATAGTTTTGTTTCTACTGGTGACAAGACCAATTGCTATGCAAAATTTCCAAATGACAAACATTTGTCTATTTAAATCAGGATGTGGTACAATAGGGAAACAAGTCATTTGGTGAGACTGGTTTGACACCCCAGATTAGTCATATGGAGCCACAACCTTGCATTTTCAGTGTTTGAAAGCGTCACAGCAGCGATATCCCAGGGATACAGGAAAAACTCTCTGCTTTCTGGCATCCATTTTGGTTTGTGAAAGTGTAGCCAGAGGAAGTTCTCAGAGACTGAGTGCTTCTCACTCAGTTAATGAACAAAGACACTGAAGGACAGAACAGAAAACTTTCTCGCTTTTATTTTTTTCCCTCCAGTCAAGTCCTGTGACCATAGATTACATCAGTTCCAGTCAAGTTTAGTAGATTTAATCTGACTAAATGGCCAAAACTGACTGTAATTTTTTTAATTGATGACACGATCAGTGTAATTCCAGTAGATTCTGAAGGAGAAAAGTTCAGAATCTACTGGAATTACGCTGATCATGTTAAAAAGTTATAGTATGTTCGACACCTCAGGTGTTAAAGTCTTAAATATTGCATAAAAACACTGAATCGCCGTCTGCTTGTCCAACTCCTGAGGTCAGAAGTGAACTCCAACCACAGCCAAGAAACTGATCATCTCAAAGAGCTCATTGAAGAAATGTATCATTCCAATCTTCTCCTTAGATAACGTGGAGTTGTGGCTAGCTCCTTCTGCAATACCCGAGTCGGGGATGGCCAGTGTTCGGGCCAGACCCACAGTCAAGCATCTCCCTGTGAGTACATGTTTATCTCTTAAGCTGTGGTAACAAAGTTCTATTTATCTATAATTATTGATTAATAAAGAACTAGCTTGTCGCTAAATCTTGTATTAGCGGAAGATAACTGCACTCAGTTTTCAGTGTAAAACCTTTAGTTCCATAAAGAAAAATATCAATTTTGAGTAAATTTGAATCCTGATTTTTTTTTTTTTTGTTTGTTTGTTTAGACTGATCAGTTGGGGTTTCTATCTTTCCCTCTCACACGATTCGATACATAAAGGATTCAGCTAACTTTTTGGCGATACCATAAATTTCGATTCTTTTGCGAAAAACAGTCAAATGTAGTGCGTAATTCTATCCGGCCCTCCAGATCATTTTATTTTATTGTTATTAATGGCCCGATGTTATCTTGTGCGCATTTCTAACTTGTATAATTTAGTCAAAATATATTTTTATGGAGAGTAAAATACTGAAAGTTATTTAAGGTTTAAGTTAAATTATTCCTTATTGATATTCCTGCATTTTTAATATTCATTATTATATTAAAAGGTTATGGTTTTAAAGTTTTAAAAATTGGCATTCTGCTAGCTTTTTGGACTATTTTGGCCTTTATTACGATTTTTTTAGGCAATTTTGGAGTTTAGCTAATATTACAGCTACATGCTAGCAGTTTTGGCTAATTTAGGCTCTTCTTTTTAATTTTTTTTAGGCTGTTTTGGGGGTTAGCTAATGTTTCAGCTACATGCTAGCTGTTTTGGCTATTCTAGGGTTTTTCAGTTTTAGTTTTTATGCTGTTTTGAAGTTTAGCTTATATTTTTCTAAATGCTAGCTGTTTTAGCTAATTTAGTCTTTTCTTTTTAAAGTTTTTAGACTATTTTGGAGTTAGGCTAATATTTACATGCTAGCTCTTTTTGCTAATTTAGGCTATTTTTAAGTTTTTCTGGGTATTTTGAAGTTTAGCTATTTGCTCAGCTACATGCTAGCTGTTTTGGATAACACAAGTTTTTTTTTTAGTTTTTAGGCTAATTTGGTATTTAGCTAATAGTTTATAGCTATCAGCTTCAGCGTTTTCAGTTATCAGCTTCAGTGATTTTAGCTATCAATTTCAGCATCTTCAGCAGCCAAATTCAGCTTACAGCATTCACATTAGCATTATTGCAGGTAAAGCTATATATTTAGTTCATAATTAAGTTAAAAAGTTACACTTTTAAAGTTTTAAAATGTTACTTTTAGTGAGTTCAATAAATCTTTATCCTGTTCGTCCTGCGACTGAAGGTGTGTTTTAGATTTTGGCCCCTTGTGCGATTGAGTTTTGACACCTCTGATGTAGTACGTTCGCCTTTTTCTAGTGCTGTCCAAGTCTACAAATTTTAAAATCAAGTGCACTCGAAATTTCCAAAAAGTCTTTGCGAAAAACTAGCATGCATCGATCCTCATTAGATTAGCGAATATAGACCACAATGCATTGCAGTCGAAAAATTTCAAACAAAAAAACTTGTTTAAATGTAATTTTTGAATAAACCATCCACAGTTTCATCATCAGAACACAGTGGAGTTACAAATAAACGTTGTGAAATGTTTGTTTTTATTCGATTTTGACTCAGTGAAATTGGTGATGTCATATGCGGTGTCTAGAAAAACGAAACAAAGTAGTGAGCATGGTGTCCGAATTGTTTTTCAAATCCAGGACACCAGATAGTCCCTCACTATATAGTTTTTTAGTAATTAGGGGTTAGGGAGGAACTTCGGACATAACCTAGATATTTCTTATTCGTACAGCATTTGAAGCTATAAATAACAATGTATGACATTCGACAGAGAAATGTATTCAGGTATTGACTTAAAAGAAGCTTATGATTGGACGTCTTTTTGTTTGCATCGCATGAACATAAAAAGACAAAGACGACAAAAGAAACTGCAGTTTGCCAGGAATCCATGATTTACTTCTTGATTGATTTTATACCTTTTAACCAACATAATTTTGTTCATATATGTGGTTTTCAAACAATACTGCAGTTGCCTGATACATTTTTCTATACATATCTAATATCTTTTACATCGCAATTGTTTGGAATCTATTCAGGAAGTTGGCAGCCTTACTCAGTTCTTTGTGAAACTTCACGGAGGGAATACAGAAAAGTATTTCTCCTCAAATTACCTGCGTGAAGACTCACAAAATGGGAAGTTTTCCGATAGAACTTGAGCTTTGGGAAGTCATCTTATTTCCTTCTCATCATCCCACATGTGCCTGATTTTCTTGCAATAAGAGCAGGTCCGTGTGAAGAAAGTGTGACACAGCTCAAAAAAGATCTTTACAAAGCTGTTTCTCAGGAACTTTTGCTGCTATATACACCCTGATTATATTGCCAGTTACTCCAAGAAGTGCCAGTTTACAATGTAAAGATAAAAAGTAGGGCCGGGAATCGATTAAAATTAATTAATAATCGCAAACTGGGAAAAATTAATCTCAATTAATTTTTGAAATCGCAGTTATCGTGATTTATTGAAATCGTTTTTGGGAAATTTGGGGGATATTGCGATTAAAAATTAATCGTAATTAAAGATTAATCCCAATTTTTGAGAAATCTGGAAATTTGGGAAAATATCAACAGTTTAAAATTAATCCTGATGTGTGTTCTTTTTTTTTTAAGTATTTGTCGACCATTTTTTATGTGCGAATAATCACAAAATTAAATGTACACACAAAACTGTACGTTTAGCACATTGATTTTATTTTATTTATTTTATCTATAATTTTGTGTTGTGATCAAACACTATGAATCACAATGTTTTATATGAAAATTGGATAACAAAATGCAGCTTTTGACCAAAAATAGGCCACAGAGAAATGTTTCCATCATTGTCTGAAATGTTTAAATCTATCAAGTGTTCACTCAAATATTCCAAAAGTGTCATTTGTGAGCATGAGACAATTCACCAGTAAGATGAGCAGAACTCTAAAGACTTTTACGTCTACAGTATTACTCCAAGAATGTAGAGATGTTGGCGTACAGCCATAAGAAACAAACCTGCAGACCTGAACAAAAAAAAAATAAAATTCTGGTCACTACTCTATGTCACTGCGCACGCTGCTTTAAAAGTACATTTTCTTTCATCTTCTAGAAAAAAAGAGCTGAACTTTCTATCGTGATGATCAGCATTTATATTTCTTTCTTTTGTTGCTGCAGTCGAGCCTCGGTGACGCTTGTCGTGTTACCGTGACAACGCGCCTGACCACGGTTTAAATAGTCCGCTTTTTGTGAAAAAGCGACCTTAACCAAAAACAACAAGACTATAAAGTACTAAAAACTGATTGAATATTTATTATTTTTTATAAATAACCATGGTATAAATGGTAAAAAAAACAACAGTTTTTTAATGCGAAGGACTGCTGCTCCATGAAGTGCGATTAATAAATATGAATTCGTTAACCGTAAGTTGTTAATCTCGTAAAGTCATCAATAAAGTCTCCCACTGCAAGCTCAACTTCACTACATTTGTGCGGCAGCCACAACTATTCAGTCACTGATTTTCCCAAAACAAAAGGTTAACCAATCCATAAAAGGTGACAGGCCTCCCATTATCCCGTCAGGTGTGAACCAACACCTCATCTGCTCTCTGGCGTTCACACACCTTGTTGTCTGGGAGTGTTTCTGTGGCATGTGGACGTGGCACGCCCAGCAGCTCATGGGCAGGACGGCTGTGACTGCACCACCACAGAAAGTGAGTCACAGCGAAGAGAAAAGGCAGATTAAGCCAAACTAGATCACACACTCCTCGGCGCCACGCCCTCGGGCTGCGGTGCAGGGCTTTGAGAAGTGAGTGGCATTATTAGCCAAGCTGGTGTCATGTGGGGCGTGATCACAGTAGACACTAGTGTCGATGGACTTTGTTAACGTTAAAATGATCGTCGACACCGTGGAGGTTTATGCAGCAAATATGAAGTTGCTGCAGCACATATTGTTCATTCCAGTCGCAAGGTAACAAAATAAACTGCAAATGAAATAATTAATAATAATTTTGTTGACATGAAGCTAGTGCTGCCACAAACGATTATTTTAATAGTCGACAAATCAGTGATTATTTTTTCTGATTAGTCGACTAATCAGGTCGTATGCAAAGTGGATGTAAAGCACAAATCTTAACCATCATTAGCTTTAAACTAACTAATAATAAAGACAAAGAAGATGATAGTTTATTAAACTTTTAATGAATCGTGCAGCTTCTGTCCTTCACTAGTTTTTGGTATTAAAACAAGATTAAACTAGAAAATTTGCATTACCTGTGATAATGCTAGAGTGAATGCTTGTTGCTCAAAGAAGATGCTGAAGCTTTATGCTAAAAATGTCGAAGCAATTTGCTTTAATTGCTTCAGGGATTTACTGAACTTGCAAAATGTTAAATTTGCCAGAAGACTGGAAATTTAATTAGTATAAAAGAGCGCTGAAGTTGACATAATTTCTGAAAAATTTGTAGTAAAATTGCTTAAAAAAATCCTAACACATGCCAATTTTGCAAAATATTTAATGTGTTCCTTAAATATGTACTGAACTTAAAATGAGCCCAAAAAACCTTAGTAGATGCCAAATTAGCAAAAAAAAGTCAGCTTGTTGCTTAACTAAACTTAAAAGTAGCATGAAATTCCTCAGTAAACTAAATTAGTAAAAAACGTTAGCATTTCGTTAAATTAGCAGCTAAATTCTAAATTAGCGCCCCCGGAAACTAAATAAGTAAAAAAAAAAAAAAAAGAACGTTAGCATATTGGTAAAAAAGAAGCTCAACTCCAGTAAACTAAATCAGTCAAAAAAATTTGTTGCTAAAATATTAGCTAAACTACAAATTAGTATAAAAACACTCAGCAGATGCCAAATTAGCCAAAAAAATAGCTAGCACATTGCTTAAATACTAGCTAAACTTCAGCCTATAACTTCTCAATAAGCAAAATTAACTAAAAACATTATCCATCCATCTATCTATACTATTGCTCCTGCGTTGGGGCTGGTGTCCCACCCTGGTGCATCAAGCTGATAAGGTGATCATGTGATAACATAAAAAACGTTATTTTGCTAAATTATTAGCTAAAATCCAAAAAAGCCCAATTAGATATCAAATTAGCTAAAAAGCTAGCACATTGCTTTAATACTAGCTAAACTCTAAAATAGCCTAAAATTCCTCTTTAAACCAAATTAGTTTATAAAAGTTAGCATGTTGCTAATATAGAAGCTAAACTCTAAATTGGCCTATAAAACCTCAATAGATAACAAATTAACCAAAAAATGTTAGCATGTTGTTAAAATATTAGCTAAAACCATAAATGTGCATAAAAAACTTCAGAAGTTGACAAATTAGCCAAAAAGCTAGCACATTGCTTTAATACTAGCTAAACTCCAAAATAGCCTAAATTTCCTCAGAAAACTAAATTAGTCAAAAATGTTAGCTTGTTGCTAATATAGACGCTAAACTCTAAATTAGCCTCTAAAACCTCAGTAGATAACAAATTAGCCAAAAACGTTAGCATGTGGCTAAAATATTAGGTAAACTCCTTTTTTATATATATATATATAAAAGATTAAAACAAATCTCATGAATAGATTGAAAGGTTTGTTGCTAATCTACTTAAAATTTCTAAATTTGAAGACTTTCTCATTCATTTCTATGGGGCATATTTTGCTCAATATTTAAAAAAATATAAAGTTTATGAACACCAAAAATACAAGCAGTAATGTCCTGAACGAGGTGAACGTTTTGATTCCAAGATTGCTAAAATTCTTGAAAGCGTGATTGAGTTTTGCCGAAAACATACGGAAAAGAGCAGGAGAATCACTATAGTGTGAATTTTTACTAAGCATTCACACAAATAAATGAGCTCGGCGTCTGAAACAAGGAACTATTTTTCACAAAAGAAAAAGTTTTGGTCTCACTGACTCAAATATTAAAGTGATTTTTTTGATGCTGAACGCTCACAACTTTGTTCAACTTTACTACACTCTGACTCCATATACCAATAATATAAAGTAACGACTAATTGATTATTAAGTTGGTCGTCGACTATTTTATTAGTCGATTTGTCGACTAATCGTGGCAGCTCTACATGAAGCCCTTTGCAGTGAGAAGACATTGAAGGGTTTTTCAAGCAGCAAATATGCAGCTCAACCATGAGGATCTTTCTTGTGTCAACAGTCTGTGTTTATGTTTGATGGGTTTGGCTTCATTAAGATGTCAGTCGCATTTTTTCCCCTCTGGCTCGCACACGTAGAGTTGTGCACACAAACACGCAGGTCTCCAAGTGACAGCCAGTGACTCGGAGACAACATAGGTGGATCCGTCCATTCAACAATTGTTGCTCATGGCCAAATAATGTGACCGTGCATTTACTCCACCTACAGATTTGTTTTAACGGACCTGGCAGATTAGGTCAGAGACGACTTCATGGTGAAAGGCCGTTTCTGAGACTTTGGCAGCACCTTTTACTTCTCTTTACTCTGGTGATGCATCACAGTCTGGAGGAACACCAAGTGCTGCAATACCTGAAAACTGGTTGGGTAGCCTCCGGAGAAAAGCCTTGCCAGCTAAAACTTGGAAAAAAAAACAGCAAATGTTGTACAACAGAATGTTCTCTTTTATAATGACGTTCTGTTGAGTTTTGTTTCACGTCTGCTTCTTCTTCCGACAATGTCTTGTGTCTTCCTCACAGTCCTCGATGGAAAGTTTTCACGGATTCGCCGTCCCAACTCCCACCGTCCCTGTCCTGCCCCCTGCCAGCGGTCCTAAGGTCAACGGCTCAGGTAACCGTCCTGCTAACCCTCAGTGTTTACTTTAGGTTTATGGTGCCTGCAAGGCAGTCATCCGTGTCTTTGGAAAGGCTGAGGTCATTTATGGTCCTTGTAGTCAGACTCTGCTGATGGATCACAGCTATCAGAGGGGAGAATCATTCAGGTCGGGTAAATGTTTGGCCAGGCTTAATATCCGCCCTGAAAGTGTCCCAACTGCAGTAAATAAAAAAAAAGAATCATTTTATTTTTAAAGCTTAAATTAATGTTTTTTAATCATTTTTTGGTTTTATCATGTCCCACAACAGTTACTGACTGCAAGGACCGGATGTTTTTTTAGCTATTCTTCTTTTTTACGATGACTTTCAGGGAAAATGTGAATCCCACTACATACTCATAAACTCACCAAAATGTGCGCTCATGTAGCACAAAGCTAAATCAGGGTCAGACAGGCAAAAGTCGTTCATGAGCATGGGATCATCCAAGAAAAGACTAGAGCTGTCGGAGTTCAGGTGAGGGTCAGGGCAGGCAGCAATCAATCAAGGATAAAGCAGGGTCAGAAACAGAGGGTCAGGTCCAGATAGAAACGCTCAGTAATGCAGACAGGGTGGTACAAACAATACTTCGCACACAGCGAGGCTCTGTGGAGTGCTTAAGTTATCTTGTGGGTGATTGGCAAATGAGAGTCAGCCAAGTCGGTGACCAGAGGAGGAGACAGAGCCACCTTCAGAAAATATCACAAATCTCTAATTAAAGAAATAACTAAAAATATTCTAAAAAATATATTTAGATGTCCCAGACTTAAGACTTGATGGAAATTTTGTGGTAAAGTGTGAAATGTATCAGTTTTTTTCACAATATGAGAAAAAAAATGTTTTGTTTGAGCCATTTCCACCAAATTCCCCCCACATACCACCAGGTTAGGTCTTCAACCACAACGGTTGCTTCATTGACCTCTCATTGACTCTTTAGAATCTTTTAGAAATTTAAAAAACTCCTACGATTTTGATCTATCAGCTTCTAACTCTGCGAGCTTCTTTGGGAAGCTACTTGAGAAAAAATATAGGAATTAGAAGTTGTTGATTTTGTTAGGGTGGCGAGCTTGAAAAGTGGCGTTTCCCTGTGGCTGGCACATTTTTTACAGTAATGTTGTGAAAATCTAATATATGAGTCACTGGCTCAAGCTGAACTAAACATCATAACATATGATACAATTCTATTATGAATGTGGGTGGGGTTGACAAAAAAACATTGATGTGTATTATTTACTGGATTAAACAGGGTGTTGACGTCACCCATAGAATATGCCTTACCTGGGGCCCTCGCGAAATGAGGCTAAAGCCCGCCGCCATGGCTGCCTGTTTGTCTGCCCCCATTTTGTAAACGTTGGAGGTGGGGCCAGCAGACACCACATGCTTTTACTGAGGCTTCCAATGGTCAGTTTATAACTTGAATAACTTGCGATAAAGAAAAAATATCTTAAAAAAAATTAGGATCAAAAAGAAGATGTTAGAATTCATCAGAGCAAGAATCGTTGCCAAAAAAAAGAATGGTTGCCAAGGAAATCAGAAATGTTACTTTTGCCAATTCTTCTAAAACTTAAATAAATGTGTTTGTCATCCCTAGGCGACCAAAAAATGAAATGGTTGCTATGGAGAAAAAACTACAAATAAGCTGCCATTCTGAAACAAAGTTTTTTTTTTCATCAATTTGGCTCGTGCAGTTCTGACTAGGGCAGTTCTGACTAGGGTGACTGGAGAAGAAGAGGGAGAGAATAATGTGCATCTAGTAGCAGCTCATAAAGTGAGGTTGGATCAAAGGGGAGTGGCTTGGGTGGGGGCGGGCCATACTGATTTTATTTTTACTTTTTAAAAAGTTTCGTCTTTTGATTTTTTGCTTTCAACTTTTACCACCATTTCCACAAAAGAACTTTAACCACATCACACAAAACATTTCTCGTCCTTCATTCAGTTTTTTTTTGTTTGTTTCCTTTAGTGACCAAAGATCAGATGCCCAACGGGTCGGTTCTGTCCGGACCTTCTCTCTCCCCGAGTGAAGCATTTGTTCCTCCTCCTCCATCAATGGCACCTCCACCTCCTCCTCCTTCTGTGGCACCTCCAGCTCCTCCTAATGTTTTCGTCCCGCCTCCACCCGACTTTCTGGGCGACCTCAACACTCTGGACATGGCAGCCCTTCAACCTCCGTCAATGCCTGCACCAAACCCTCCTTTCACTCCACCAGCCACGAAGGAGGAGGATTTGTCCCTCCTAAAGCCACCTCCCATGGCCCCACCGAAGCCTCCATCCACCAGCTCCACTGGCTCTTCATCTTCTAGACCTCCCTCTGTCCCCATTTCAAAGGATCCACCACTCGTCTCACCACAGCCGCCTGCAGAGAGGCAACACAAGTCGTTCAAGACTCCGCCTCCGAAACCTTTAAGAACATCGTCGGCCTTCAGCTTCGACTCCCCACCGCACACTCCTGCACCAACACCCCCCCACCGCACAGCCACCGTCTCCACCTTCAATCCCCAAACCACTGCCAAGGTTTATGACATTCCAAAGACCACGTTTCTCAAAGACAGTGAGGATCACAGCGCTACTAAGCCCAAGCACATGCTGATCCTTGAGGACCCTGAATCTGGAGCCCCCGTTACTGTGCTTGTGAGTGGAGACAAAAAGGCCCCCGCAGTCGCGACACCCCCCACCAAACCAGTTCCTAAAGATGAGGAGAAGAAGTTAGAACCCATCCCGCCTCAGGCTCCTCTGCCTGAGACTCACAAGGAGCCCAAAACAAACACCGTGTCGAGTCAGTCCGAGACCCCTAAACCGCCGGAGTCTCCAAAGCTTCAGCGAGTGACCAACGTTCAGCTTCAGACCGGTCCAAATCAAAGCCGCCATGTCAGTCCAATCCTGGATCGTAAACTCCGGAATCTGAAGGCCAATGAAATCCCAGGAGCACGAGAGAACTCCTCCTCATCTTCATTGTCTCCATTAGCTCTCCTACAAGCAGCCAAGGAAAGAGAGAGACTCCGAACAAGTCAGCCTTTGTCACGGGAGAGCAGCACCAAGAGCGAGGCGTCCAGCTCTCACCGGAGCTCCTCCCCTTCAGGGTCCTTCACTGTCACCCCAGCAGCGGAATCGTCTTCTCCAGCTCCTGTGAGAGTGTTGGACAGGACAAAGCCTGCACAAATTCAGACTCCAGAAAAACCCAAAAGTCCTGCGCCATTCCGGGAACTTGTGCCTTCGTCCACTCCGGCCCCCAACAGACCCACAGCATCTTCACCGGTGTTACCTGAGCAGAAGCCGAGTCCAGCCCTCGACCCCGCAGACCCCCCAACCGAGGAGCTGAATATCCCCCTGCTGCCCCCGCCCCCAGAGTTTGATGATTTCAGCGATGTAACCCAGCCTCCCCCTGCTGTTTGCCCACCTGATCCACCAGTGAAGAAAAATACATCAGTTGTGGCTTCTCCAACCCCAGTCCCCGGACCTCCTTCCAAAACTGCTCCCTCTGCAAATCCACCACCTCCTCCAAACACTGCACCTCCTGCAAATCCACCACCTCCTTCCAAAACTGCTCCCTCTGCAAATCCACCACCTCCTCCAAACACTGCACCTCCTGGAAATCCACCACCTCCTCCAAAAACTGCTCCCTCTGCAAATCCACCACCTCCTCCAAACACTGCACCTCCTGCAAATCCAGCACCTCCTCCTCCTCCAACGCTCCCACGTCCTGACAAACACGTCAAACCAAAGCCTCAAGTCCAGACAAAGCCCAAACTGGAGCACAGTCAGCTCCCGACCGCTCAGTCTCCCAGCCAGGCAACTCTAGTCAGCATATTACAAAGGAAGATGTTGGAGATGGACCAGAAGATGACCCCGGTGAAGATGGCCGAGCCCACCGACGACTGGGTCACCAGTCCAAATGAGGACGACAAAAAGATCCCTGTAGTGGCCAGAGCCAAGCCCCAGAACCAAAGCACCCCTGTTCCCGGCAAAGCAACTACTCTGGACATGAAGGAGCTGGAGAACAAAGTGGTGAAAAAATACCAGAGCAGCAAAGCTCCTACCAGGTAAGAATGGCAGCCCTCAAACTAACAATCAGCTGCTCGTATGTTTGTTGATGTTCACTCTGTTTGTTTTCCCCTCACAGCAACGGGCCGCAGTTCAAACAGCAGTACGGCAAGACCTTCAACATCCGGCCTGGAACCAAACAGCCCATAACACTCGTTACTAACGGGGACACTTAGGGACCTCCCGAGTGAGCTTTTCATTTTCTTAAATCATGTGCTGTGTAGAGGTATTGTAGGGTTGTAAATGTAAAATACAATAATGTACAGTCTCATGACTAAACGTCCTTCTGCTGTTACATGTGTGATATTTAAGTTTTCTGACACAAATCTGTTCCTCACATTTACTGATCTGAAGCTTCATGTTGCTCTTCTGCAGTGGCTTTTTTAAATAAATGTAGCTATACATGTATATTTGAGCTTGTATGATAGTTAATAAAAATAGTTTTATGAACATTATTGTGTTTATTAGTTTGATTGTGTAAAGTAATCTACTGTTCTACTGCAAACCTACTAATCTACTGCAAACTACTGTTCTTCTTTATCATTCTTTTTCTTTTTCTTCTTATTCCTCTGGACGTTTTTTGTCTGCTTTTAACTTCTGCAATTTTTTTGTTTTTCTGCAATTCAACAAAACTGTTGCAATTTCTACCATTCAAATCCAAACTTTCTGCAGACATAACTTCTGCATTCTTTATGCTATTCTAAAAATTCAAACCTACTTGTTGCCTCTAAAGACCCACTCCAATGAAAATCCTCTTTTTGCTGTTTTTAACATGTTCTTATACCAATTTCATCATAAAGAAGGACATATAAAAGGGAAATGAAAGCTTTGAATTGCATTTCTGAGTATTTCTGTCACAGCTGGGTAAGCAGGAGGAAACCCAGATGTGGGAAAAAGTCACAAGCACATCAGAGGCAGAGTCCCAGGGCTTTTATTTACAAAAGCCATACAAAACAAACTTACAGAGCTCAGGAAGAACAAGCAGGAAACAAAACGAGGCGACACTGAGGGCTGTAGCAGAGTTCTTTAAATATGCAGAGCCTAATTACTGAAGTGCAGGCAGCTGTGACTGCTTCCTCAGGAGAATGAGAGTCACAGCAGCCTGCACAGACGCACAAGGAAAAAGGAAGCAGAACATGACCGTTTCTTTGTTAAAATAATTGTGAATCAGGATCAGATGAAAAAAAAATACAGTTTGAACAAGCTGTGACGCAGGTGCTACACTTTGAGGGGCTACAAGCTCCACCCCCTTCTGATCCATCCACTTCCAGACAAATAGATCCATGAACATCTTTGTTTTCTATATCCGACCTGGCATCTGGTTGAAAACTGTGCAAGTGCCTAGCTTCAATATTGCTCGCCATTTTTGTTCCACCGCTAATGTTATGTTGGGAGTGTGAGGAGATTTAAGCTAGCAGGAGAACGTGTATTTCTAATCCACTCCTGTCACTTTGTAGAAACTACGTCCTAGAAAACTTCGGTTTTTATTCCCATTTTGACTAAAATAACAAAATAATCATAATTAAAAGACCACAGGGAATGCTTTGAAAATAGATCAAAAGATGTCTGGAGTTGGTCTTTAACCTTTAAATACCGGAGTTCCAGTGCTGATGTTCTATGATTTACTGTAAATTTTTTATTGTCAGTTGAAAAGTTACAGTATGTTAAAGATTTTGTGTTGAAGCGTCACCGGCGACGCTTCAGGTGTTAAAGAGTTAAGGCTTATTTTTTAACCAATCGTTCTGTTTTCATGATACTTCCCTAAAACAATTTACAGTTTAACTTTTTTGATAGAATTTAGTCACAAACTCCTTCAATATTTAATCCAGATCAGGCTATCTAAACATAAAAGTTATAAAGTAACATTTAAAGTTAAAGTCCCAATAGTTGTCAAGAACCTCGGTGTGGGAAATTTGTTTTCCATCCCTGGGGGAGGGGTGAGGTGCAGACACAGCTGCGCTCTGTAACTATTTGATGGTTTAAGACCCCAATCCAACCCCTTATTAACACCGAGGGTCAAGCAGGGAGTCATGGATTTGAGCTCACAGCCTTCCAGTCTCAGGGCGGACACTCTACCATAAGGCCACAGAGCCTTTATAAATCCCATTCAAGTCTAGTACTCTACCAGTTCCAAATCCTGTGTAGTCCATAAACAAAACTGTGATATATTCTATAAAGCAAACACTGCAGTGGCCTAATTCAACCTTTATGAAGCCGAGATGCTGTAAAAAGATTAGCAATCAGCCATAACCAATCGTGTTTGACACGTTCTGCAACAGTCTGAACTGCGTGTGATAATTAGTAACCTAAGCTATAGTGTTATCAAATGGACGATGAGCAGCTTATCTTCATGGTAGAACACCTACAGTTCTCCGACCTGCTAACGGCTTTCTCACAGACACGATTAACACCAAGTCATCCAACAACGCTGACAGTTCTACTGTTTATGTGGAACTAAATACAGGCTGCTCTAAAAGCTTAATGTCTTCACTATGGAGACAGTGTTAAAAAGGGACTTTGAACATGCACTACTTTTACCATCCACTAGATGGTGCAGCAGCATGAGCGAGAGACAGTATTTTAAAACCGTCAATATTCCCTTAAGGGGGTCGTAACATGAAAAATCCACTTTTTTAAAAATCTTTAAAGTGTATTCTACTGTTCATTCTTCAGTATAAACAACCTCAAAGTGGTATTTTGATCCGTTCATGCATTTCTGAGTAATCCACTAAAAACCTGCAGTCTCAACAGCCCCTCCCATACCCACAAAAACGAGCAGGTCCTCACATGATGACATCACAAGCTGAGAGCCGCCCCCTCCAGGAAAAGGCTGCTCTGCCCCAGGCTATCCCCTGGTGGAGAAAAGGAAGAGACTATTCTTTGGTGGAGAAAGGGAGCAGGCCATTTCCTGGTGGAAAAAAGGGACAAGACTATTTTCTGGTGGAGAAAATGACAAGACTACTTACTGATGGAGGAAAGGAGCAGGTTATTTTTTGGTGGAAAAAGGGACAAGACTATTTACTGGTAGAGAAAGGGAGAAGACTATTCCTTGGTGGAGAGAAGGGGCAGGCTATTTTCTGGTGGGAAAAAGGGACAAAACTATTTTCTGCTGGAGAAAATGACAAGACTATTTACTGATGGAGAAAAGGAGCAGGCTATTTCCTGGTGGGAAAAGGGACAGGACTATTTACTGGCAGAGAAAATGAGCTGACTATTTTCTGGTGGAGAAAAGGAGCAGGCTATTTACTAGTGGAGAAAGGGACAAGACTATCTACTGGAAGAGAAAAGGAGAAGACTATTTACTGGTGGTATCTAGAGAAAGGGAGAAGACTATTTCCTGGTAAAAGTAGAGTGCGGCGATTTAGAACTGGTCTGAACATGGATTATTGAGCATAGAAGGAAAGGTGTGTGCGTCTCCAGGAAAGTGATGCACTTTAGAGCACAGTGATTTTTGATAAGGAGATTAGTGATGCCTCTAAGAGAACAGAAACGTTTATAGACAGTGCTAATCAGAACAATTTTCTCAGCATTTCAATAAGTCCTGAAATGTTCATATGGTGTTGTCTACATTTTTAGACCGAATTTCACCACAAAATGAACCGATTAGCCATCACCATTCTCTCTGGGCCAAATTTTGGGGATAAATGCCCGAACTACACACTATCCACATCAATTTATTTATTTATTTAGGACAGCTCTGGATGACATCATGAAGTGGGTGTCACCCTCAGGGAGCGAAAGGCGGAGCCTCACAGATTACAAAAATAACTAATTTTCCATAATTTGTTTTTTTTGTGCTAAAAATGTAATATATGGATATAGTTTACTCTGTAAGACTTAAGAAAATCCTGGTTTGGCTCCTTTAAGAAAAGGCTTCTGTTGATGGTTGAAGGAACACCACCCACCTGCAGACTGTGTCGTCTTTCAGAATGAAACAGCTTTATTGTGAAAGGATGTAATACAAAGAGGTAAATAAAAACAAAAGTGTTACAGGAGAAACGGTGACTGCATGTTTCTCTAAAAGTGTGAACATCTGTCTAACAAAACCAGTCTATCATGTGATCACGCTCCTTTGGGGTTTAGGGTGGATACGGCAGAACTCCTTCCACACTAAAAACGAATTCACCCTCATCTTAGGCTGTTCAGTCGTGGGACATGAGTTTAACAGAAAAAAAACAAAAACATTTGAAGGTGTCTTGCTGCCATCTAGAGTCAAAGTGGTGGAGAAATGTCTTCCTGTGCTTTGTTACAAAAAAAAGTTTGACTGAAAAGATACAGAAATGAGGTTTACTTTGAAAATCCACACAAACTCCTACAGAGTTCAAACGTCCCGTTAGGGGTTAGGAGGTCCAGCTGCTGCATCCACCGAGTGGTGAAGGACCAGATGATCCCAGCCCACCGTGGTGAGGCTGCCGGAGTCGCCATGGCGCCAGCACACTCCTTTGACGAAGTCCTGGTGTCTCCGATCTCGGAGGCTAAAACAAGCAAAGGCGTTGGTTCAATTCTACTCTCACACCGATGGAGATGAAGATGAAGGGAAATAAAACTCACATTTCTTGGAGGTCAGAGTTGAGAACGGCGAGAGAACCGTCATCACTGATGGAGGCCAGAAACGAGTCGCTGAGCAAATAAAAATGAAGGTTACTCAGCAGGATGAAAACGGTGCAGAGCGGTTTGAGGCGACGGATCTGAACCTGTGGGTGGAGAAGGCGAGCCCGTTCACCCTGCGACAGTGAACCTGCTCCACCCGAGCAGCGTCAGTACCCAGGAAGTCCTTCACGTGGACACTGCCGACTTCATCACCTGAGGAAAACAAATGAGCTGGAGCGGGAATCTGAGCGGAGCAAAGATCTGCTGGGGAAGCTTACCGACAGCTATGGTGCTTCTGTGGTGGGGGTGCCAGGCCACGACGGTGGGGGAGCAGCTGGCAGGTTTGATATCTGACATGAAAAAGTGTCAGTTTGATTAGAGTCCACCAATTCAGGACAGAAATACTCTGATCTGAAAGCCTTCACTCCCAGAAACCCCCACTGACCCTCCGATCTGGGTCATTTTTGACCCATCTTGTTGTACGTGGATTTGTAAATCATGCAATATATTTTGTGCATAAAAATATTTTCCAGAACTGATCTCTTCCTGTCTGGAGTGCCTCCGATTCGTGGCTCTCCCCTGAGCGCTGGTCCCAGTCACAGGGAAATCAGGAAAATATTTTTATTTTTTAAAGATTTACGTGTTTCAAAAATGCTTTTTTTTTAGACTTTTTTGAATTAATTATCAGGTATATTTGTTTAATAAAGTGAGAAAAATTATCACCAGATAATATTCACAATCTAAGATCAAAGCGGCTGATGAGAAAACTCTGATGACCCAGCATTCTAGCAGCATTTAAACGCATCACTCACAGACGAATTTTGGACACGTGTTTTTAATCGGTCATTTGTGCGTATTTTTTAAAGATTTGTGCGTGTAGTTAGTTTCAAGCTGTTGAAATATTAATTTGTGTATGTGTAAATTGTATTTTATTGTATTTTATTTTATTTTATACTTGCGCACAAATATATTGTATTAGTTACAGATGAGGAATCACACATGGACCAGTTGGGATGAGTGTTTTTTTATTTTCTCTCTCCATAGCAATATGCTCCTAAAAGTGTAATTTTAACTGTTAAAGTGCAGAATAATGTTAGATTTTAAGTATATAAACCAAAACAATTCAATGTCATCGGAAGTAACCGACTTTTCAAATTGTGTTTTTATTTTTAAAGTTAAACTATTTAGTGTTAAAAAAAAATATCCTCAAGTTCAGTTTACTGAACTAAATCGTAAAAAAAAAAAAAAAAGTGTTTTAAATATAGTCAAGAATTAATTTAAAAAATATACTGGATATTTAATTTGGAATATTTTAGAAAATGTTGAGAGGAAGAACTGGAACGAGAGTTTTTTAGGTTTTTCTACTAAAGATGAAAACAGTTTATAAAACGCGTCTGTTGGAAACATTGTAGTGAGTTTAGATTTAAGGATTGAAAGTGTTTTTTAGTTGTTCCTTTTTTACTCAGATCTTGTTGTGTCTTCATTTACCGCATATTATAACTAGGGCTGTCAGATTTGTCGTGTTAAAAACGCATTAATCTGACGTGTGCTTGATGCTGACAATTTTTTTGACGCATTAATCGCGAACTTTCTCATACGTGCCTTTCCATACCGCGCGCGGGCGTCCCGCACTCTAACTCTCCGGCTGCTCTCACTAGATCACGGGCGGGTCTCCAACCACCGAGCTGCTAGCTAAAACTGGCCGGCGCTAGGACCTGGAGAGCTCCTGCACTCTAACCCAGCTCCGGTTCGCGTCCAGTACCACGTCTGGTGGTACCGGCTCGCGTCCGGCGCCGCGTCCCGAGAGCTGCGGACCCCCGACGTTCTGAACAGCAAGCGCACCGGGGGACGTTTTAAATGTTCTGGAGGTTTAAGCGTGATCCAGCCCCAGCATAGCGGTCTGTCTGCCGGCATATTCATGGCGTGAGCTCCGCTGGACACGTCGCTGCATCGAGCTGCAGCCAGAGAACGCGGCGGCAGTAACAGACTTTCAAACTATCCACAGAGTATCCCGCTTTTCTCAGTCTTTAAGGTTTTAAAAAACAAAAGTTAATTGGAAATGATAAATCTCTATTTCATTTATTACTGTAGTTCAGCAGAGGAGGAAAAGATTTGGTCCTGACAAAAAATGAACATGAAAGTGTTATGGAAATTTTATTTTTGATGTTTTTTATTTTATTTTACTGAACGTTGATTGAAGTTTTGAATTTAAAATGCCCTTCACTTGGACTTGGGCTTTTGTTAGGCATTTTATGTTACAGCCTTTTATTGTTAAGGAAGTTTATCTCAATACAATGTTACAAAATAAAGTATTTCTGAAGAAAACTATTAATTTTGCCATTCTTGTTTTCATAATTAATGTAGAACTGCTAAATTCCACGAAGCACACACTTTTTCCTTAAAAAAGGCCACATATTAATTGCGATTAATCGCGAGTTAACTCCGAACAAAATGCGATATCGCGATTAAAATTTTTAATCGCCTGGCAGCTCTAATTATAACTGTAGTTAGCTGAACTTATGGATAGAAAAACTGGAGTACCTTTTATGTGATTTGTTGTAAAAGGATCCAAAACAAAAGTGATGTTTATGCTGAAGTTAAAAAGAAAGTTGAGAAACTAATAAGGGATAAATTGCTTATAAATCTTAGTGTTTTTATCTGTTGTGTTTTGTTTATTCTGATCTACTTTTATAAATAGAAGTCTAAATGCTGGATATTATTTAGAAAGTGATCATTTTATCAGGGCGAGGTTGGAGCTAAAAAATATGAGAGCAATGTGCATTTTAGTGGCATGGATTAAATGTTGCCAAAATCATCAACTTCATTTAAAAACAAATAAAGTGATTTAACACAGTTTAAACTGAACACATTGCTGTACATTAAAGGATAAACATAATAAAACAAATGGGTGAATAAAAACAGGAATTTCCATCCGTTTTGTGCTTGATCACACAAAATTACATGGAAATAACAGCCTTTTTAATCCAGTAAAATGACACACAATATATTAAATAGTAAAGAAAAGCAGCTCAATCTGTCACCTCCTAAACAACAACTGCAGACCTATTTCTAGTATTTGCTGCTGTGTGAAGAAGACAAACAGCTGCAGACTCGATCAGCTTTAGTCCAGAACTAATGAGAATAAAAACGTTCAAAGAAAACAGATCAGATAGAGAACTAGAGACCAGTGTGTAAAACAGCTCTAGATAAGATACGACTCCACAGACTCATGCTGTAAAAAAACTAAACATTCTTCACTATAATAAAATGTTTTGGTCTGAAATTTAAATTGACATTTGTCTCATCAGTCTGAGTTAAAAAAAAGCAGAAAATGAAATTTTGTTTGTGGTTTTTTCGGTTTGTTAAAGCCCCCGGTTCGTCTCGTTTATGAAGTCAGCTACTTCCTTCTGCAGTTAATGTCTGGCTCAAAGGGCAATAAAAGAAGGCTTTTCACAATTTCTGAAACTGTGATTTCGAAGCAAGTCCAGACAAAACAGATTCAACAAACACCAGATTACATTTGTCCTGAGCAGATCAGATCTTGCAGACGGCTTACCTATCCTAGAGGCTGGTTTATTTGGTTTCCTCATGTCCCAAATCAGCACACGGCCGTCCTGAGGATCCACGACACAGACTGAGTTTACATCCCAGCAACACACATTTGGTTTTTAATTCAGCGGGGGCCAGCGCTGCAAACAGCTCTGATCTAATTCCAGAGATCACCTGACTCAAATCTCGTGGGTCACGACTCAAATCTCGTGGGTCGCCACTCAAATCTCGTGGGTCGTGACTCAAATCTCGTAAGTTGCGACCAAACCTCGTCGTGACCAAATCTCTTTTGTCGCGACCTAAATCTCGAGGGTCCCGACTCAAATCTCGTAAGTTGCGACAAAACCTCGTCGTGACCAAATCTCTTTTGTCGCGACCTAAATCTCGAGGGTCACGACTCAAATCTCGCGGATTGCGAATCAAATCTCGTCAGTTGCGACCAAACCTTGTCACAACTCAAATCTCGTGGGTCGTGACCAAATCTCTTGTCGCAACTTAAATCTAGTGGGTCACGACTGGAATCTCACAAGTCGAATCTCGCAGGTCACGACTCAAATCTTGCAAGTCACGACTCAAATCTCATGACTCGAATCTTGCGGGTCACGACACGAATCTCGAGGGTCACGATTCGAATCTAGCGGAATGCAACTCAAATATCGTGCGTTGCAACCAAATTTTGTGGGTCACAAGTCAAATCTCGTGGGTCGCGACTCAAATCTCATGGGTCACAACTTAAATCTCATGGGTCATGAACCGAATCTCATGGGTCACGACTCGAATCTTGAGGGTCACGAATCAAATCTCGAGGGTCACGACTCGAATCTTGCGGATTGCGACCAAATTTCGTGGGTCACAATCAAATCTCGTGGGTCACGACCCGAATCTCACGGGTCGCCACTCAAATCTCGTGGGTTGCGACCCCAATCTCGTGGGTTGCGACCCCAATCTCGAGGGTCACGACTCGAATCTCGCGGATTGCAACTCAAATATCGTGCGTTGCGACCAAATCTCGTGGGTCACAATCAAATCTCGTGGGTCAAAACCAAATCTCGTGGGTCACGACCCGAATCTCGCGGGTCGCGACTCCAATCTCGTGGGTCGCGACTCCAATCTCGTGGGTCGCAACTCCAATCTCGTGGGTCGCGACTCCAATCTTTTTTGTCCCGTCTTAAATTTCGTGGGTCGCCACTCAAATCTTGTGGGTCGTGACTCCAATCTCTTTTGTCCCGTCTTAAATTTCGTGGGTCGCCACTCAAATCTTGTGGGTCGTGACTCACCAGACGCGAGTCAGGCGAGCCGGAATTAGGTCAGAACTGTTTGCAGCGCCTGCCGTCTCTCTTTTATTTAGCAAAAGCAGATTCATATAAAAACGAGAAAGAAATGGAAAAACAAACAAAAGAAATATTTCAACTGCTTGTCTTACACTTTACTATTTTGTTGTTAAATGGAATTACCCAGAAGTCTCCTCTTCTTAGGGAATAAAGTGAATCATTGCTCTTTAAATTAATTTTCTCCGTATTACTCCAATAACAAAATGGTTCTGCTCTCATCAACCCTTTAACAGCAAACAGCAAAGTATGTTTATCACATTAATGTGTGAAGCTCTGGTGACAAAATCCATCATCAAAACGTTTCACCGTCACAGAAAGTGAAAAACTTGAGGCTGCTGACAGACAGATCTATCCCTTCTAGTCAATCTAGTCATGAGGACTGTAAACCACTAGAAGAATCTCAGCAACTCGATTCAGTCTCAAAGCCTGTGGGAGGAACCAAAGGAAGTCCCTGAAACCTGAAGAACCGCATGTCGACAGAAGGAATCGGTTTCATACTTGGCCACAGGAGATGAAGAGAGACGGGTCTGCGGGGCTGCAGGTCACACAGCTGACCGGCTGAGTGTGAACTGGAGGGAGAAAGGGAACACGTTTGTCCTCCTGCAAACACTCGTGCAGCTCTATGGACCTTTTCATGGCGACAGACCCGAAATGTGAATACTGACTTCTGGTCTTTGGATTTAGAAAACTGACAGCTGAACGCTGTTTGATACAATTAAATAATAAAACATAACCTTACCGATTTCAACAGAAAAATGTACAATATTTATTTCATTAATGTCCAGCTGAACTACATTTTCAAATCTAAACACAGATTTGAATAATCCTTCAATATTGGAGGTTTTATTGAAAATATGGACCTTTCATTTAAGCAGATATTCTAACAGGTTCTATTTGTTTGATGTTATTCACATGTGTTTTAAGGCTAAATGTAGTTGTTGTAATCAGAGGTATTTGTTGTTTTTTGGGGGTAATTGTAAAAATAGGAATGTTTACCAAGTGGCACAGTGAATATTTTATGAAGCCGTATTTTCAGCTTTCAAAATAAGAGCTTCAAGGACAAAAGTTCAAGTCTGGCTGTACGCATTTAGAAAATTACTTACAAATAATATTTTCCTTAAATATATTTTTGACAGATTATTTTGATCCTTGTTTACCTTTATTATCCTGCAGGGATCAGACACGGATATGAGTAACAAAGAGGAGCTACGTCAGAAAATAACACAACAGTTATTAGTTTTCTTTATCATCAGACACGTTGAAATCGTCTGACTTTAGTCTGTTTTTAGTGATTCATGAACACGGAAATGTAATCAACTTTAAAAGATCTGCAGATCTACGTCTCATTCCGTCGTGGAAAGCTAGCGTTAGCATTAGCATAAATTAGAAAAATAAAATCAAAATTACCTTCATAATCAAACCAGCAGCATTCAGTGAAGTTCCTGTAACCTTCGTCTAACTTTAACCGGGTTGTTGAGAGAAATAATCCTCGACTCGTTTAATATCATCCAGAGGAGCATTCTGAAGGAGGAATACGGACATTTGATCTGAGAGGGAAACCAAAACAGTGTTGTACATTTTTCTGTTAAAATTAGGTTACCTTTTATTATTTACATAGAATTTCATTAAACTGTGTTCAGCTGTCAGCTTTGCTGCTCTAAACCCGTAAACCAGAAGTCTCTCTGCACATGATCGGCATTTTGTGTGAAAATGGTCCATTTACAACAATGAAGAAAATCTTCATTTTGACTCCATCATCAGGAGTGCTACTGTTTACTGATCAAAGATCGTCTTACTGTTGTAGGTGGTCACAGCTGCTTCCTGACTGAGATCCCACACTTTGATCCTGCGATGAAAAAAGATTTATATTTTAGGAGGAATATCCGAGTCGTGAGGTCTCTTACAGTATTAAAAAAAACAGTTTTAAGCTGAAAATGATCATTTATGTAAAGGAAACGATTAGGTAAAGTCAGGGTGGAAATATATAAGTTCGTTTCCTTCCACTCTTTTAAGCAATCTATGATTTGATGCCTCGTTATCCCATATCTGACGTATCTTTGTTGATTGTTTTGCACATGCATTATAATTATTTTTCATTGCTTGAAATAAACCATTTCAAATCAAAACTTAAGATTACACACTGTAAACTGGTAAAAATTATTGAATATTAAATAATTATATATAAAAAAGATACATTTTAAAACTTGAAATTGTGTAAATTTAAAACTTGGATAAACTACAAATCATAAATATTTGTTTGTTTGCAACAGCTGCTGTTTTGTAGAATAAGAGAAATGAAAAACAAAAGTTCAAAATAAAAACAGATGCTAATAAAAATGATCCTTATAACATTTTGTAAAGAGCTCCAACGATTAGTCGACTAATCGACTATTAAAATAGCCGACAACTAATTTAATAGTCGTTACTTTATATTATATGGACTCAAAGTTTAGTAAAGTTGAACAAAGTTGTGATCGTTTAGCACCAAAAATAAACTTTTTTTATATATATTTGAGTCAATTAAACCAAAACTTTTTCTTTGGTTAAAAATAATTCCTTGTTTCAGAAGCCGACCTCGTTTGATTTAAGGTTTCTTTAATACCAGAAACTAATGAAGGACAGAGGCTCCACAATTCAAAGTTTAATAAACTACCGTCTTTATTGTCTTTATTTGTAGTTAAAGCTAATGATGGTTAAAATGTTTGCTTTACATCCACTTTACCAATGACCCAATTAGTCGACTAATCTAAAAAATAATCGGTGATTAGTCGACTCTTAGAATACTCGTTTGTGGCAGCCTTAATTTTGTAACAGTTTTAGGTACAGAGTTTAATTAACATTTTCAATATTTACTTTAAAATGCATTTTTTTCAAATGTGTAATTTTATCTTTCAAAATTTCAATTTTTCCTTTAAGTTTACTTTGTGTTTTTTTTCAGCTTAAAAAAAAATTTCAATTTTTTATTTTTTTGCCCAAATTTAGAGAGTTTATTTGTCAAATGTACAATTTTTCATCACTTTAAACCAGGGGTGTCAAACTCATTTTGGTTTAGGGGCCACAAAATAACCAACTTTTATCTGTGGCTTTGTTTTTGTTTTGTTTTTTTCTCAGTTGGAACAAACAAACTTAGCCTCATCACTTATTATTACATTGTTTATTATAATGACTTCAGGATCTCTTGTTATGCTGGTCCTGCGTTTCCTTTGCTCCATCTAGTGGCAGAATTGTGCATTGCACTTCTTTAAAGAACCGTAACTCGCCACAGGAATGGACTAGAAACTTGCTTTGATTTAACAACCATATATTTTTTTCTCTTCGTGATTGGGCCGGATCAAAGTATCTGACTGTATGTTTGACACTCGCTGTAGTTGAAGCTGTTGTAACAGTAATGACATCACAACGTCAAACCGTCCGAGTTCTGAGTTCATACTGACGTTTCCGTGGCTCAGCAGAGCACAGGAGTCTAACCTGCAGTCCATGCTGCCGGTGACGGCGCCGGTTGCTCCGGTGGGGCTCACGGTCGTCACGATGTGGTCGTGCTCGTGTTTGGTGAAGCGATTGACCAGCAGCCGCTCATCCTCCGCCAGCTCCCAAAGCTCCAGAGCACCTGAGGAGGAGCGGCTCAGGTAAAACACCAACCAGAACTTTAATCCTCCAAACCAACATGAACATACATCACTGAGGTTAATCCGTCCTAACACACAGCCCTTAAAATGAAATATTTAAATCCTGGATCTTAAACAAAGATGCGGGACGGAAGCTGTTAAGGGACAAACGTACATGAGATCATTGAACTGCAGTGAGATTATGATTTAATAAGTATGTTCAGGGGAAAAAATATGCAAATCATGTAGAAATAAATGAAACAAAGTTTTTAAAATAATAAAAGTAATAACAAATCTAAGGTATGTTTAATCACTAATACCGCCCTACAACTTCACACACTTATCTAACATTCTGTGATGTAAAAAGCAGGTCAACTAAACAAGAACGAATGCAGAAATACATCCAACTATTGGGGAGTATTCTGGATAAGTTAATAAATTCATTGATGCTAATAATTTCTGGAAAAACCTGATAAATTAGAAAATCAGCCTCTTAATCAAAATTAGAGTGCACTCTCTGTAATGTTTTTGTTCCACGGTTCAAATCAAACTTTATTTATAATGGACTATTCATGCATAGGTAACGTAACAGCATTCCCACAAGCTGAAATCAGCCGCTGAAGATGCTAGTGAGGATAGGTGAAGCTGTTGAAATTGAAAGCTGAAAAGGCTGAAGCTGATAGCCAGCTAAAATATTAGCTAAATGCTAAATTAGCCTTAAAAAAAGACCGAGTTAGTCAAAACAGCTAGCAAACAGCTGAAATATTAGCTAAGCTCTAAAATCGCCTGAAAAACTGAAAAATTTCCAAAATTAGCCAACTAGCATGTAGCTGAAATATTAGCTAAATATCAAATAGCTTAAAAACAAATTAAAAAAAAAGCCTAAATTAGCCCAAACAACTAGCATACAACTGAAATGTTAGCTCAACTCCAAATTAGCCTAAAAAAAGAAAGAAAAAAAAAAAAGAAAAAAAAAAATCTAAATTAGCCGAAACTGCTAGCATGCAGCTGGAATATTTGCTAAACCCCAAAATAGCCTAAAAAACTTAAAAAATCCCCAATTAGTCCAAAAAACTAGCTAAATGCTGTTATAACTTTAACTTTACTTCACTCTGACTCCATATAATATAAAGTAACAACTAATCGACTATCAAATTAGTCGTCGACTATTTTAATAGTCGATTAGTCGACCAATCATGACAGCCCCAATTTGTTTCAATACACACACCACTTAGAGATGTTTTGTTTTTTGTTTTTTAAGCGATTTATAAATTAAACCAATTTAAATTTGAATTTATTGACGGTCCCTAAGAAATGCTGCTGGACATTTGGGATGATATTCAACCTCTAACTTCACCGCAGTAGTCGGGATTGAACCTTGGCCTTCTTGCTGTGATGCAAGAAGAGTGCTAACCACTCCACCACAAGTCCAAGTCCATCCTTCAAACAAAAAAAAACACATTTTTTGTCTGAACTAGTGACTGACCTGAATCTGAAGCAGCAACAACAGCCTTCTCGGTCACCCACTTGACATCCGTGATTCCTGCCTCTGTCTGCACTCCCGCCCTGCAGAAGCCCTCGCTGGGGGCCTGCTCCGGCTCACTGTAGATCCACACAGATCCCTGCCAGTTCCTGCCCGAGAGGCTGGAGGCGCCCAGGAGCAGCGTGCCGTCTGCGGAAGGAAGGAGGAAAACAAACGTGGAGTCAAAAGAGCTGCTAAAATATCATGACACCAACAAATAATGACGACAACAATAATTTTACATGAAAGAAGAGGTGATTGCACAAACGATAAAGACGTGAAACCACGTGTTCATGATCCACCTGCAGTGAGCTGCTTCTCTTCCTACCTGCTCGGTACTGAGCCGCGCACAGATGCTTCTCCATACACGCCGGAGCATTTGGGGGAATATTCCAGCGGTTTTCCTTAATCATGTTTGTGTCGACAGCACTTTTCATCCACAGACTTTAGTTTCCCGTTAGGTCGGATGTTGTTGTCTGCAAACACCAGCGCTTAGCTTAACGCTAGCAGCAGCTAGCAAGAACAGAGCAAAGAAAACCTCGTTTTCCGTGTGTCGCCAAAAGAAAAATATTCAACCAGAAGCTTAAAACCAACCCTCTAGCCAATACATTAAATCATTTTTCGCGTCACGAATGAATGACAAAGAAATAATAAAGCATTAAACACGTGGTACCGGTGAGAAAAAAAAATCACATTTCCTTTGGAGGACTTCTTCGTTGGTGTTTCCTGTTCTTTTCCTCTGGTAGTGGCGTGGTCTGCACTGCCCTCTGCAGGCGAACAGGGTGAACTACAAAAATGTATACATTTAAGCTTTCTGAATGTGTTTGGGACATTGATGATTTGTAGTGAGAGTAAAATGTGATGGGGATCTAATCAGATTTAAATCTAATTATTAAAATAAATTATCCATGGTTAAAAATAAATAAATACGAGTTACTTGTCTTTTTCTGAGTAGTTTTTGCAAAAGAAAAAGCAAAAATTCACTGTCAAAGTAGTGGAGATTTCTCACTTAGCTTTAGAACTCAGTCAGGAAAGTACAGATTCATTGCGACGATTTGACTAAAATCATAATTTGTGGTTGCTGGTCCAATTCATGGTTGATATATGTTCATTTTGAACGATCCAATTCACCTAAACGTCCAGCAGTGTGACTCAGAGATAAATACCTGGTACTGAACAGTGCAAGTGAAGTTTTCCAGATTCCTTGTATGTCTTGCAAGTTAATCAAGTGTAAATCAAATATGTACACTAACAAACAAGTAAACGAGGATAAATGTCAAATCCATTCACATTTTAGTTTGATAAAGTTGCTTTTTACATCAGAGTAATCCAAAGGGAACGTTGTTAGAACATTCTTACACACTGTATGGTCATAGTTGTCCACTGTAACGGACTTGGTGGCTTCTACAATATAGTAAAATAAACCTCAATCCAAATTGTATTTTCCATTATTGAAATAATTGATTAATTTAATTTAAAATGATTTTATATTGAAAAGTTAATTTGATGAATAACTTGCCTCAGACAGATCGATCTGGTTGGGTAGTACGAATATGAATTTATTTATTAATTAAGACACTTAAACAAACACATTTCTTATAATAAAGTCACCAAAATCCCCAAACAGATGACGTAAGGATGCAGAAGTTCATAACCATTCTGGATTACTTGGTATATCATTATTAAAACTGAGCACATTTATCTTTGTGCTGTTAGAAACCATAAGGTTTTTCACTTGAGTCTATTTGAACATACAAACCCAGCCAGCAAGACCAGGTGGGGCCCAAATGATTTAAAAGTGGGCAGAAAATGTGGCCCCGGATGGGTTTGTCCTCAGTTTTTGTGGTGGTCCCATTCGGGGCCCAAATTTTATGGGGCGCACTTATGTGGAGCTAAATTGGAGCCAATATCAAATAAAACAAATTGAACAAAAATATAGATGTTTGGCCAAAAAAAATAACATGTCCAAAACTGCATCTCTACAGACAATACACCCATTTTCTGACCGTAATTATCAAAGTTCTCAGAGTCAGTGAATGCACAGGGACTGAAGTTAGTTACCATCTGTATTGATTTTGATTGGTCCTTCATGTTAAACCCGCCTCCACACCAACACGCCACAATAGGGCTAAAAGTTTTTGAAACAGAAAATTTCAGATTTAAAAACAAGCAAGAAAAAAAGAGTTGAAAGTGAAAAATGATTTGAAACTTAAAAAAGCTTTGAAATTTAAATTTTGAGTTTTAAAACCTAAGAAACAGGACATTTGAAGCTGAAAATTATCACGTTTATTTTAGAATAGCAAAAGTTTTGTACATTTGACCTATTTTTGTGCCAAACACCAATATATATATATATATATATATATATATATATATTTTCATTTTTTTTAAAAATTGGGTTTCAAATAATATTGGCACAAGTGTATTTCCATACATCCAGCCTTGCTGTCTGGGAAACACACATGGGAATCTGTATGATCAATTTAAAATTTTCACATATGAGAATGAAAATCAAGTATGGCTCTCAATTATGAGTTCTTATTTTCATTTTTGCATATATATTTTCTTTGTTTTTATTATATTATATTATATTATATAATATTATATTATATTATATGATATGATATGATATGATATGATATGATATGATATGATATTATATTATATTATATTATATTGTATTGTATTGTATTGTATTGTATTATATGATACTATATGATATTATTTTATATTATATTATATTATATTATATTATATTATATTATATTATATTATATTATATTATATTATATTATATTATATTATATTATCGTAAGTTTGTAAATGGTGCTGTTAAAATTTAAGTATCTTGTGTGGATAGTAACGTTATATTTATTTTATTAAAATGGTTTTCATCCATAAAAATAACTTATTGTCAGTAAAGGGTGTTACAATAATCATAAAATGATGTTCACATGCAGCCTCAGATTCACCGGGGTTCTGTCATCCAGACTTTATTGTGAAAGAGCAGAGCGGAAGTGATGATTAGGGATAATTTCACACTTGTGCTCTTCTGTCTAAAATCGATATGTGATTGGCTTTCCTCGGGGGTCTCGCGGCTTTGTCACCGTGGCCGTGGAAGGTAAGCCGCCGGGCCGGCCGTGTCAGGCGGCGGGAGTGAAGGCTTTCTTTCCCTCCGCCTGGCGTCACTTGGCGGCGTCTCCAGCCGTTTCCCGGTGATGTCTTTGTTGTTACTGAGAGAAATTTGAGGCCAACCTTTGACTGTAGCTAACGCTAGCTTCACCTGCGCGCGCGCGCGCTGACAGCCCCGGCGGCCGCGCTCGTTAGCTCCCCGCTGAAGGGCTCACCTGGCCCGCAGCCAGAGGCAGAGCCTCCAGACACAACATGCCAGGAATGGAGCGGAGCTCGGATTTCTTCCTGGAGAAAGAAGGATTTCAGGAATTCAGTCAAAAATATCTTTATTTAAATGTCATTTCAAGGACCAGATGTTGAAATATTCAAGTTCACATCAACCTAACATCTATTGTTATCATATTGATGCTGAAGTTCTGTTCAGGCTTTGGTTCTCTGCAGTTTGTGGGGATTTCCTGATTGATTAATTTTCCCTCACAGGAGAATCTTTATGTAAATGAAGTTCCACGAGGTTCTAAATGTAAAACATTTTCACTGAGATTCTTTTCCACCACCCACCTGGATCACATCAAACAATAATTTATGCATTTCTTTTCATTTTTTTAGTGACTGATTCATTAAAAAAATCTGTTTGAGATAAAAGTACGTCTCATGGCGGTTAGACTTTCTGGTGCGTTTAAGAAGTCTCACATATACTGTCCGATTTTATCTAAAAAAGTAAAATTATTTAAAGTGTTGTGAAAAATTAAAAACACTTGCATTAGAAACTGTAAAATATTCATTAAAAACCCCTGCGATCATCTTTTGAATTATCATAAAAGTTTTCTCAGTAACATTTTATTAAGATTATTCCAACATTTTATTTATTTTAGACAAAAAAAAATGTTTCTGGGACGGTAAAGTGGCAGTAGTACATTTGAAATACTGAGAATCACTGGGTACCTCGCGATGCGATATCTGGCTCACAATATTGATGATATCTCGATACTACGATAGTCGGTAAAAATGATCTCTGATAAGTCACAATATTTAGAAGAACACACATTTTTTAGAAAAATATATCCCCATTATTGTTTTTTTTTTAACTTGAACACAATCATAACTACATATATAACATTGTCTGCGATAATGCTAGAGTGAATGCTGTAAGCTGAATGTGGCAGCTGAAGATGTTAGTGCTGATAGCTAAAGATGCTTAAACTGATAGCTGAAAATACTGAAGCTCTTTGCAAGCTAAAATATAACCTAAATGCTAAATTAGCCTAAAAAAACTGGTACGAATGTCTAATTTAGTCATAGCAGTTAGCATGTAGCTGAAATATTAGAAAAACTCAAAGATTGCCTCAAAACATAAAAAAGCCAAAATTAGCCAAAACTGATAGCATGTAGCTGAAATATTCGCTAAACTTTAGAAAAGCCAAAAAAAAAAAAAAGAATGAAAAAGACAAAATAGCTAGCATGGGGCTGAAATTTTAGCTGAACTTCAAAATAGCATAAAAAAGAGAAAAAAGCCCAACTTAGCTAAAATAGCTGGCATGTAATATAGACGTTAGCTTAACTCCAAAATAGCCTAAAAACTGAAAAAGCCTAAATTACCTAAAATAGCTAGCATGTAGCTCAAACATTAGCTAAACTCCAAAATAGCTTAAATAACTGAAAAAAACTTAAATTAGCCAAAATAGCTAGCATGGAGTTGAATTATTAGTCAAACTCAAAACCAAAAAAAAAAACTGAAAAAAGCCTAAATTGGCCTAAACAGCTGGCATGGAGCTGAAATACTAGCTACATTTCAAAATAGCATAAAGACAGAAAAATGCCTAAATTACCCAAAACATCTAGTGTGTAGCTGAAATGTTAGCCAAACTCAAAATAGCATAAAAACAGAGAAAGCCCAAATTAGCAATAGCTGGCATGTAGCTAAAATATTAGCTAAACTTCAAAATAGACGATAAACTGAAAAAAAGGCGTAAATTATCCAAAACAGCTAGCATGCAGCTGAAATATTAGCTAAACTCCAACGTTGCCTTAAAACTGAAAAAAAGCTAAAATTAGCACAAAAAAAATAGCTAGCATGTAGCTGAAATACTAGCTACTGTTTACAATATCTGTAAGATCTTTATGAAACAGTGAGTTCAGTTGAGGAATGAAGGTCGTGAGTTTACTGACCATCCCTCTAGAGAAAACTTTTATCCTGTTTGTGATTGGTTCGTCCACTGCTGTGGCTAAACCGACCCGATTCATCCAAATCCTGTGACGGATGAAAAGCTAGTCGTCGTGACGTAGAAACCAGAAGCTCCACTCTGATGGAGAAAAATAGATCCATGATCGTCTGAGCTGGAATCTGGATCAAAACTGTACGGATGGATAACTCTGATATTTTTGTTAATGTTAGCTAAAGTTAGCTTGGGGTTGTGAAGTGCTGTAAGCTAGCAGGAGAGAGTGTAAACAAAGGAATCATGGGATATCATCGTTCCTTCTGCACCAACACCTCAGGGGGGGAAAAACTGATGAACTCCTGCCGCTTTGCAGAAACTATGTCTTCAAAAATGATAGAAGCTTTTTTAATGTGTGCTGAAATAATAATTAAAACAAAACACTGAGAATGATTTTACAATAATAAAAATATATAGTTAAATGTAGGTGATTTATGGCAGACATTTTTATTGAAGAAAAAAAAGATTAATTAAACTGTTTCTTCAAAAAAAGAAAATAAAATCTCTTCTGACAAACACTCATCTATTAAAAACTTACTGGTTCATACTACAGCTTAGTGCATTTTATATAGATCAGGGGCTGAGAATGAATGATGGTAAAACATGGACCTCATTGTCCACCAGGTGTTAGTTGTTCTTTAGGGGTTCAAACCGGATTCGAGTCGTTCAATTCAACCTTCCCGTTTTTATTTTCCTCTCTTCTCCGTCGTGTTTCGTCTTCTCAGGGAATCTCTATGGCTTTGAAAAGGAAACGAGCCTCATCCCCCTCCAGCAGCGTGAGTGGAGGAGATTTCGAGGATAGCCAGACTTCCATGGCGTCCGCTCCCGGGAGAAAGAGGAGACGGACTTCAAACATTCCTACTGTGGATCCGGTAACTTTGATAGAGTTGGGAGGGAGTGGATGATCCCACCGACGGAGGCGTTTAGAACGTTTCCCTCTTGTTTGCAGATTGCTGTCTGCCATGAACTGTACAACACAGTCAGAGACTATAAAGACGATCAGGGCAGGATGTTGTGTGAGCTCTTCATCAGAGCTCCGAAGAGGAGGTGAGGAACGCTCTTCCTTCATGTTTCATCATCTGGACATGTTGGATAATCTAAACTTTGTCTCAGGAACCAACCGGATTACTACCACGTTGTGTCTCAGCCCATCGACATGATGAAGATCCAGCAGAAGTTGAAGATGGAGGAGTATGATGATGTCGATCAGCTAACCAGCGACTTTCAGCTCCTGTTCAACAACACAAAGATGTATTATAAGGTAAGGTAAGAGGAATGAGATGTGTTCAGAGCCGTGAAAACATTCGTCTTTTTCCTGGGATCCAGACGGACAGTCCCGAATACAGAGCCGCCTGCAAGCTGTGGGACCTCTACCTGCGAACCAAAAACGAGTTTGTTCAGCGAGGAGAATACGAGGAGGACGATGAAGGATACGAGGCTCCGGAGAACCCCGGAGGCTCGACTGAAGATGAGGTGATGTTTGGAGGTTCATCAGAAAACTAGAAACGAAAAGATCTTCTTGGATTGTTGGCTTTCTGTTGTTTGATGTACGTTGATACATTTCAGAAAATATTTTAAAAAGTTCTTTATTTCAAGGTGTTTTTATGGTGGTCCTAAAGTGCAAATCGCACCAACGAATCACTCAACGCAAAAACATATTAAAGATCACAGCAATTGAAAAAGGAAAACAAATAAAACAAATACAGGGTTGTGTCAGGAAGGACATCTGTCCAAAACTAAAACGTGGATCAGGGAACGCTGATTTGCTCAGGCGAACCCTCAGGGAA